>NW_020664382.1:1524305-1528500 GCF_002925995.2 Terrapene triunguis
TAGTGAAGTTGATGTGTATTGCATGTTTTGTGAAAACAGAAAAAAGAGGAAAAAATATTCATAATGAACTGATTCAAATCCTAGCAAATGCCATTAAAAAGAAAATTGTAGAAGCTCCCCATTGTGCAAAATACTTTTCAGTAATACTGGACTGTACACCAGATGTGAGTCATGTTGAACAAATGACGATGATCATTCGTTTTGTGGATATGGAAAAGTCTGCAGATGAAGATAATTCTGAAGTGCTCATAAAGGAACATTTTTTTGGTTTTGTACCACTGAAGGAGATGACTAGAGCATTTATGACTGAAACTATTCTACAAGAGCTTGAAACAATGTCATTATCTGTTGAAAACTTAAGTGGCCAAGACTATGTTAATGGGAGTAATATGAAGGGTAAAGACAATGGTGTGCAAAGGAGAATGATGGAAATCAATCCTAGGGCCTTTTTCATTCCTTGCAGTGCGCATTCTCTGAATTTGGTTGTCAATGATGCTGCTACATGCTGTTTGGAGGCAAGCAGTTTCTTTGACCTGGTGCAACGTGTTTGTGTGTTTTTCTCAGGCTCAACACACCATTGGGAGATTCTGACTCGCCATGTGGATTCTCTAACTGTGAAACCACTTAGTCAGACAAGATGGGAGAGTCGCATTGATCCTTTGAAGCCTCTTCGCTATGAACTTGGAAACATTTAAGATGCCCTAATTGAAATTTGTGATACTACCTTTACTGGATCATCTGGCAATATGGCACATTCATATGCAGAAGCTTTTGCAAATGGCCTTTCCAAGTTCAAATTTGTGAACTCACTCATTTTGTGGTATAAAATCCTTTTCAAGATTAACCTCACTAGTAAGCAGCTTCAGGAAAAGAACTTGAACATACATTTTGCTATTCAAAAACTGCAGCAAACTAAAAATATTCTGGAGGAATTCAGAAGTGATGAAGGGTTCGAAAGAACACTGGTAGATTCTCTCAAGCTTGCTGAAGAAATAGACTTTCCGACAGAATTTGAACCAGAGCCAGTTCGCATTCGGCAAAAGAAACAGCAGTTTTTGTATGAAGGATGAGACACACCCATTCAGAACCCAAAACAAAGGTTCAAATTGAATTTCTACTTCACAGTCCTTGATATTGCTATTCACTCGGTTGACGAAAGATTTTAACAGATGCAACAGCTAGAGTCAGCATTTGTCTTTCTATATGATACCCACAGCTTGCAAAAGAAAACAGCAAAACAGATAAGAGAACTTTGTATAAAACTGAAGTCGGCATTGACTCATGAAAATTCAAAAGACATTGATGCTACAGATTTGTATCGTGAGCTTCAGGCTTTTTCAAGACGACTTAAGAAACATTGCATTCCTGAAGAAGTACTGAAGTTTCTTTGTGAAAATAAACTCACAGGCAGTTTTCCAAACATTTTTATAGCTCTGTGCATTCTTTTAACTTTGCCAGTTTCCGTAGCTAGTGGGGAGCATAGCTTCTCAAAGTTAAAATTGATAAAACATATCTGTGTTCAACAATGGTGCAAGAGAGACTTGTTGGACTTGCCACAATGTCAATAGAGCATGAAATAGCTGAAAAACTGGATCTAAAAGAACTAGTGACTGAATTTTCAAAACTTAAAGCAAGAAAAGTCATGTTTTAAGAGCACAGAGTGTTTTTTATTCTGAGTATTTTGTAAATACAGGTTAAAATTCATTGAAGAGTTTTCTTATTTCTTTCTATATTGGATGTGGTGGTAATGGCAGTTAAAGCAGGTTAGTGTAATGGATGATTTTGGATTTGTAATAATAAAAATTATAATTAACATTTTAATGCATTTTTATTTGAAATCGGACTGAAATATCTCTAGCTGTCGTGTACAACTCTATTCTGAAAATTTCATGTCTCTATTTTATCTGATCTCAGAAACATTGGTTGGACAGACGGACGGATGGACAGACCGAATAATTAAGCCTCTGTTTAAAAAAAAATGCTTAAAAAACATTAAAAGGAAAAAAGGGGCAAAATGTTTCCCAGTTTACCAAAAACCTCAGCCTAGATCTGCCCTTGGGGCACCGATTGCCTGGTTAGCCTAGGGCGCCAGTTGCTGGCAGCTAGTCTAGGGCCGCCCCTGCCTAATCCTAATATATTTAAGCAACTAGTTGAAGCAATTTCAGAACCATTAGCAATCATTTTTGAGACCTCCTGGAGAACAGGGGGAGGGATAGCTCGGTGGTTTGAGCATTAGCCTGCTAAATTTAGGGTTGTGAGTACAGTCCTTGAGGGGGCCACTTTGGGATCTGGGGCAAAATCAGTACTTGGTCCTGTTAGTGAAGGCAGGGGGCTGGACTCGACTCAAGGTCCCTTCCAGTTCTAGGAGATAGGATATCTCCATTAATTTATTTATTCAAACAGGTGACGTCCCAGAGGACTGGAGAAGGGCAAATATAGTATCTGTTTTTAAAAAGGGAAACAAAGAGGACCTGGAGGATTATAGACCAGTCAGCCTAACTTCGATACCTGGAAAGATACAGGAAGTAATTATTAAACAATCAATATGTAAACACCTAGAGAATAACAGGATTATAAGGAACAGCCAGAATAGATTTGTTAAGAACAAATCATGCAAAACCAACCTAATTTCCTTCTTTGACAGGATTGTTGGCCTGGTCCTAGAGCAGCAGTTCTCAACTGGGGATCCACGGCCCCCTGGGGGGCCACAAGCCCTTTCAGGGGGTCCACAGGGGCTCACGGATGAGGCCTGGAGCCCCAACGTCCCCCTTCGGGCAACAGCCACAGAGCTGAAGCCATGAGCCCTGGTGCCACAGTGGTACAGCAGCCAGGAACTGTGGGGTTGCAACTCTGAGCCCTGTGCTAAATCCCTGAGCCCCAGTGCCGCCGCGGGGCAGCTGTGGGGAGCTGTGGGCTGAAGCACGGAGCCCCGGTGCTGCAGCGGGGCTGAAGCTCTGAGCTGCGGGGCTGAAGCCCCAGTGCCGTGGAGGGGCAGCAGTTGGGAGCTGCGAGCCCCAGTTCCATGGTTGGACAGCAGCCGGGAGCTGCGAGTCTGAAGCCAGGAGCCTCAGTGCTGTTGGGGGGCTGAATCCATGGTGCTGCAGGCTGAAGCTGGGAGCTGTGGCTGAAATGCAGAGGCTGCGTGTCCCTGCAGGGCTAACGCTGGGAGCCAGGGCTGAATCTATGAGACCAGTGACAGTGCTGAAGCTAGCCGGGGGCTGAAGCCCTGCTAGGGTGACCAGATGTCCCGATTTTATAGGGACAGTCCCGATTTTTGGGTCTTTTTCTTATACAGCCTCCTATTATCCCCTACCCCCATCCCAATTTTTCACACTTGCTGTCTGGTCACCCTAAGCCCTGCACCCTGTGCGCAGAAATCCCGCCCCCCTGTGGGGCTGAAGTTCAAGCGCTGGCTTCCTGTGTGGAAGGTGGGGGCTCAGACTTCTGGGTCAGCCCCTGGGGTGGGGTCACCCAGCCCGCAGGTGCTCTGGCCCAGCTCTGGCTCTGCCCCCAGAGACTTTGCCTGCGAGGGCTCACTCCTTCGTTTCTGCCCTTGGCCCAGTGAGTCTGATGCCAGACTTGCAAGTTAGCTAGCTCCCTTTACTGGTTGTAAAGGAGCTATTTCAACAGGAGCAGGACAAGTTCCACAGCACAGGGGGGAAAACTGTAAGTGTAAACAATAAATATCAGATATGGATAAATTTTTATTAGACCATCAGCTTCAAAACAACAAAATCCACAGAGCGATGATAGCAAACTTCCTTCAACAAGTTCAAGCATCATGATGGCTGAAGAACATCAAGGAGGTGACGTGAGTAAGAAACAAATTTTGCTATTAACCTTGCAAAATTTAGGAAATATGAAGACAGCTAGTTGAATTTTGGTTTTATTTGTGGAGATATACCTCAACTGCAGTGTGTTATTTGTGCACAAGTATTGTCCAATGAATGTCTGAAACCCTCCAAATTAGATGCCTTAAATTAGGCACCTAAATAACTTATACGTGGCCTGAGTATCACTTATACTGTATAAAGCTGATATTACTCTAAACGAGTCAATGGTTTTATAATGGGGTAACTAAAACAAAACAAAACAAAAAGGAAAACCAGGCCCATAGGCTTTATCCTTCATGTGTAATGGATTACATTTTTCTGTCATGAGTTT
The DNA here is from genome assembly GCF_002925995.2 of Terrapene triunguis. NCBI lineage: Eukaryota > Metazoa > Chordata > Testudines > Emydidae > Terrapene > Terrapene triunguis. Next base: position 1,528,470 of record NW_020664382.1, read on the forward strand.
GTTCTTTTTTCTGTTTTCACAAAACATGCAA
>NW_020664382.1:1528510-1531691 GCF_002925995.2 Terrapene triunguis
ATTTTCTTCATCGATAGTTTTTCCTTTTTTCAATCATAATTCAAGTTCTTTCCAATTTTGAAAACATTCCAAATGTTCTGTACTTCTTTCATGTGAAGAGAGAATTGAAGATATGTTTTTCCAGTCCTTCAACCCATTTTCAGTAAGTGATGTACCAATTGCTTGATTTCTAAACAACTTGCAGCAAAAATAAAACACAGAGTCCTTCAACACTGAATATTGTAACCAGTTTCAATTAATTTCTTTCCCATTAATGAGTTTCCTCTTGTAATGCTGAGCAGAAAATTTTCTTTTATTTCCATCCTTAGGGAAGGGAAATTCATGAACTTGTTTGGGTCCATGTTCTAGGAGAATTTGCCGCACACTGTCATCACATCTCGGCCAGGAAACTGGGTCCCCATACTGTAACTTGTTTCTTAATTTCCTCATCCTTTCTTCCTTCTACTTCATTTACTTCAATTTCTGCATGTGTCTCTGAAGGTGAATAAATTTTCTCCACTTCCATATCATTCTGATGCTGTGAGCTGCCTTTATCTAGAAGTAAGTTTCCATCATCTTGAGTTTTCAAACTGCTTTTTTATGGATGTGAGCTACCCTACATCAAGATGAAGAAATATACTCATCTTGTTGTTCCAAACTGCTTCCATGTGGATGTGAGCTAACCTCCTCTCCAAGTAAAATTCCTTCATCCGGATGTTGTGAACTGCTTCCATCTTTATTTGGATTAAAGAGAAGATATTTCAGGAAGGATCCTTGCTGTTTTGCTTGGGCCTTTCCCTTCTCAGCCTTTCATTTACGATACTCAGCTCCTGAGGGTTTTCTTTTTCCTCTTTCTGCCATGGGGCATTTGAATATTGTTATGTACTGTGCTCCCGACTGCAAGCATAATAGCGTTAAGGATGGTTGACACACCTCATGGTTGGCCATTTCAACCACATTGCAGCCATCCCACCATGTCTTTTCACTGTTTAAAGGTTCAATGATTAGTAACATATTTACTTACCTATTAAAACATTTAGTTACAGCGTTTACACAGAAACAAAATGATCTTTTGACATCATAACCCAATACCGGTTGTTTGGAAAGTAATCCCCTTTCTCACGGTTACTCGCTTGGAGTGTGACATCATCACTTTCGTAGTCTATTAAGTGTTAACACTGTTACTTTTCTTTTATGGACCTTATTTATTACATGTGAACCAGTTATAACAAAGAAAAGTTCATAATTATACAGCCCGATAATAACGCTAAGGTTTAATAACGCTTAAAGATACTCACATTTTGGATTTATAATGCTGAAAGAAATTATTCTTTATTCTTTGGCACCAAGGAACACAATTTTCCACAGCATTCGCTCGATTCTTAATCATCTACCTGCGATGTGTGTTAAAATGACCGTTCGACATGTATCAACTCGCGATATCTCCACTCTACATGAATTTCCGGCTATGAGACCTTGATGTATATTCGAGTTAGGTGTCACTAGCACTGCAGCTCTTGCTGCTGGCAGATGTGTTTCATTGTGGCTGAGTTATTGCTTGTCAAAATTGCGGAGTGGGTCATCTTGACCCTACGTCGCAAATTGAAAAAAAAATCTCTAAAATATTATTTATTTTTACAGTAAATAAAGATTTGACATATTAATAAATTCTCAGAAATGTAGAGAAATGAATTATAATTCATATTCCCTCCGTACGTGCACAGGAATTGAAATAATGACATCTTCATTATTTTATTTGTATTTTTTTTCATCTTTTTCATTTTGTTTCCATTTTATTTTATTTTTAAATTTGATTTTTTTCCCTCGAATTTGGTGCCCCATTAATTTGGCACCCTAGGCAACCACCTAGTTCGCCTATATGGACGGGCCGCCCCTGCCTAACAGCTGTAGGCTTAATTGAAAGCAGCTTAAGAAGTGTTCCTGTCTTTAACACTCAGGTGCCCAACTCCCAATGGGGTCCAAACCCCAAATAAATCCGTTTTACCCTGTATAAAGCTTATACAGGGTAAACTCATAAATTGTTTGCCCTCTATAACACTGATAGAGAGATATGCACAGCTGTTTGCCGCCCCCCCCCAGGTATTATTACATACTCTGGGTTAATTAATAAGTAAAAAGTGGTTTCATTAAATATAGAAAGTAGGATTTAAGTGGTTCCAAGTAGTAACAGACAGAACAAAGTGAATCACCAAGTAAAATAAAACGTGCAAGCCTATGCCTAATACAGTAATAAAACTGAACACAGATAAAACCTCACCCTCAGAGGTTTTCCAGTAAGCTTCCTTTTACAGACTAGTCTCCTTCTAATCTGGGTCCAGCAATCACTCACACCCCCTGTAGTTACTGTCCTTTGTTCCAGTTTCTTTCAGGTATCCTTGGGGGTGGAGAGGCTATCTCTTGAGCCAGCTGAAGACAAACTGGAGGGGTCTCCCAGGGGTTTAAATAGACTTTCTCTTGTGGGTGGAGACCCTCTCCTCTCTCCTAGGCAAAGTTCAGCTCCCAGATGGAGTTTTGGAGTCACATGGGCAAGTCACATATCCATGCATGACTCAGAACTTACATGTAGCAGCCTGGTTCACATGGTGCCTTGAATGTCCTCAAGTAGACTTCTTATGTGGATTGGAGCCTTCCAAGATCCATTGTCCATTAAGTGCTTCTTGATTGGGCACTTAACTTGCACATTCCTTTCTCATACATCTCCCTCCCGTACGTGCACGGGAACTGAAATAATGACATCTTCGTTATTTTATTTGTATTTTTTTCATCTTGTTCATTTTTTTTCATTTTTGGGGGGATTAGGGCTATCAATTAATCACAGTTAACTCACACAATTAACTCAAAAAAATTAAGCATGGTTAAAAAAATTTATTGTGATTAATCACAGTTTTAATTGTACTGTTAAACAATAGAATACCAATTGAAATGTATTAAATATTTTGGATGTTTTCCTACATTTTCAAATATACTGATTTTAATTACAACACAGAATATAAAATGCACAGTGCTCACTTTAGATCGGGGTGGGCAAACTTTTTGGCCTGAGGGCCACATCTGGGTATGGAAATTGTATGGCGGGCCATGAATGCTTACAAAATTGGGAGCTGGGGTACGGGAGGGGGTGAGGGCTCCATAGGGTGACCAGATGACACAACTGAACTATCAGGACACGGGGGGCGGGGGG
>NW_020664382.1:1531791-1659583 GCF_002925995.2 Terrapene triunguis
GGGGGGAGGAAAAAAATGGCAGCAGAGCAACAAAAAAAAAAAGCCGGAGCGCGCCCCACCCCCGCACGCCTTGTCTCCACCTCTCGCCATACAATCCCGTCAGAGTGGTGGCCCCGGAGTTGGGGGAGCAGGGGCTTTCACAGTCAGGGTCCGAGGCAAGGCTTTTGCAGCCCCGCTCACACCTGACCTGTCCTTCCGCGCGGGTTCAAGCTCCAGCCATGCACTGGGGAATGGAGCGCAGCAGCAGCAGAGGCTCTGCGTGATTTTACAGCGCATGCTGCGCGGGGCCCGAGAGCCTGTGTGCATCGAGCTGGCTTATGCCTGCTCGGGTCCCGGCTGCTTCCGCCCCAGGGCCAGGGCACACATGGCAGAGGTGAAGCCCCGAGGAACCGGAGTCCCCACACGGGCAGCTGCTGCACCCCCACCTCCATCTATGGGCACATAGGGAGCCAGTTCCCCAGGCCGGACCTGGGGCTGACCCCCTGCAGGTACCGCCCCGCCCTCCTGCCTGCGCTCGGGCTGGGGCCAGGCCGGACTCACCCCACCGTCACCGGGCCTCCTCCCTCCAGCGCTTGCCTGGAAGGGAGGAGGAATGCGGCGTGCTTGGGGAAGAGGAGGGGATTTGGGGAGGGATCCAATGGGGCAGTGAGGGGGTGGGGCCAAGGCAGGGATTTGGGGAACTATCCAATGGGGGAAGGAGGGGGCGGAGTCGGGGCGGGGGGGGACGCGAGCTGGAGCAGAGGGCAAACATTGCTTGTTTGTCCAATGTCCCGACCAAACGGGATGCGGGACAAACAAGCAAATATCGGGACACTCCCGATAAAATCGGGATGTCTGGTCACCCTAGAGCTCTAGCTGGGGATGTGGGCTCTGGGGTGGGGCCAGAAATGAGGAGTTCAGGGTGCAGGAGGTGCTCCGGGCTGGGACCGAGGGGTTCAGAGGGTGGGAGGGGGATCAGGCTGGGGCAGGGGGTTGGGGTGCAGGAGGGATCAGGGGTGCAGGCTCTGAGCGGTGCTTACCTCAAGCAGCAGAGGTGCGGCCAGGCTGCTCTGCGTGCTGCCCTGTCCGCACGCGTCGCCCCTGCAACTCCCATTGGCCATGGTTCCCGGCCAATGGGAGCTGCGGGTTCAGCGCTTGGGGCAGGGCCAGTGTGTGGCGCCCCCTGGCTGCCCCTATGCATAGAAGCCGGAGGGGGGACATGCCGCTGCTTCTGGGAGCCATGCGAAGTGGGGCAAGCCCCAGACCCCGCTCCCTGGCTGGAGCTCAAGAGCCGGATTAAAATGTCTGAGCAGTTGGCTGAACATGAAGTTGGACTGAGTGAACTTGTAGGCTCTCAAGTTTTACATTGTTTTATTTTTGAATGCAGTTATTTTTGTACATAATTCTACATTTGTAAGTTCAACTTTCATGATAAAGAGATTGCACTACAGTACGTGTATTAGGTGAATTGAAAAATACTATTTCTTTTGTTTTTTACAGTGCAAATATTTGTAATAAAAAATAATATAAAGTGAGCACTGTGCACTTTGTATTCTGTTCTGTTTCCTTGCTTGTTCCTGGGTATTGACTCAAGCTTGACCCTTGGCTCCAGTTCCTGGCAATTGACTTTGGCTAGACCCATGGCTCTGGCCCTGGCTATTGACTCCAGTTTGATCTCCTCCAGCCCAACCATCTATGTCTCTAACCTCTGCACCTGACCTCTCATGCTCTGGTCCCTGACAGCAGGGCCATCCCTAGCCATATTGGTGCCCTATGCAGCCCCCCCGCAGGGTGTGTGTGTGGGGCCCCACGCGTTCATGGAGGGGGGAGCTGGCCCCAGGCCTCCACAGGGGGGCAGGAGCAGGCTTGGGGGGCAAAGGGGAAACCGCCCCACAGCACTCACCGGCGGAGCGGAGCGAGTTCGGGCCGGGTCGCTCCACTTCCTGCCGCCCAGTGAGTGCAGGGCAGGCCCAACCTGGCACTCACGGGGCAGCGGGAAGTGGAGCGACCCAGACCCAGCCCGCTCCACTCTGCTCCCCTTGCTCCCAGCCTTAGGGCTTGGGGGGCAGGGGGAAAACCGCCCCCAGCACTCACCGGTGGAGCGGAGCGAGCTGGGGCCTGGTCGCTCCACTTCCCGCCGCCTGGTGTGTGCAGGGCAGGCCCAACCCCTGCTGCAGTCCTCAGAGGAGTGGGGGCGGGGCTGGGGCATAGGCTTTGGGGAAGGGGTGGAGTGGAGTGGGGGTGGGGCTGGGCCGGAGCCCCAAATTGGTGTCCCAAATTTCCTGGTGCCCTACGCAGCTGCGTACTTTGTGTATGCATAGGGACAGCCCTGCCTGACAGCATTGGAAAGATTCATATTCTGACAGCATCCCTGCCTACAATACCTATGTTATTTCCAGAAGTGATAAGCTTCATGGCCATGGAAATATTTTACCTAGAAGAGGAACACTTCTTTGGAGAAAAACAAAGAGGACAGGGTAATCTACTAAAAGTGCTCACACTGCTACTTTTCTCCATAATATATCAGGCTATGTTGCATCACTTCAATTCAGGCCTTCCAGATGTGCAGTTCCTTGTCACACCCAGAGGATTTGTTCACCCACCACAATTATTTTTAAAAATCCACTTACCAGGCAGTGCCATCTAATTACTTTACCTGTCTCAATACTTATGTAGGCCTCATCACTGCAGTTGCTGAGCATTGGCTGATAAAAAGAAAGTAATGTGGGTATTGCAAGTACCAGGGATTTATCACTGTCTCTAGTATATTTACATTTCCCATCTCAGTTTTTTCCTTATCCATCTCCAAATGTTCTACCTACTTCCCACCTCTTTTTCCTTCCATTAGCACAGCTAGCAGCCTGCAGAGCATTGGTCAGGAGAAGTATTTTTATTAAATGTATGAAACTTTCTGTCTCTGTTTCTCCTTTTCTTTGGTTTTGAAAACCTTTCAGAATGAAGTATCAGAGGGGTAGCCGTGTTAGTCTGGATCTTTAAAAAGCAACAGAGAGTCCTGATGCATCCGACGAAGTGGGCATTCACCCACGAAAGCTTATGCTCCAATACATCTGTTAGTCTTAAAGGTGCCACAGGACTTTCTGTTTCAGAATGAAGTTCATGTTCATGAAAGATGCTGGACTGACAGCTCTGCTTCTGTAACTCCTCTATGCGCTCTACAGAAGTCCATCTATTGAACAGACAGGCACAGTTTAAGCTTCCGCACATTACCCTTCCAATGTACCTGAGAAGCCACCTGTCTGACTAAGAGGGTAGGTCAGTCTCCATTCCTGTCTAATTCTTTCTGCTGAGACTTCTAGTAAGGGAGCCAGAAGGTGCTTTCCGAGATAGGTTGATCTGTTCACTAGGCACCCGAACCTGAAAGGTTCTAATTACGTTCCACTCCCACTGACTCCATAGGAGTTGAAGTTGCTTAGCACCTGATAGGAGCAAGTTTTAGGAACTAGACTGACACCATTAACTCATTTCACAGTAGAGCTGATTGAATAATGAAGAACAGATTTACAAATATATGTGAATAAATGAGCCAACATTTTGTCCTGCTGCTATCTGTGGGTTCACATTATTCATTACTTGCATATATTCAGATAATTGCTTGTTTCAAATCCAAAAGTTTTCAGGAATTTTAGCACAAATTATTAGTTTGAAAATTCATACTACAAGTGTATTCCTGGCTCTGTAATTCATTAGCCTCCTGTTTTAAAGATTCAGTCATCCAATCAGGGTGCAGAAATAATGCCATGTGACTTTTACGATCACTAGAAGTTATGACTGAGAAGGCATTTACGTGATAAAGCACCCATATTTTTGACATACTCAGCTTTCTGTTGGAAGGGTGTAGGAACTAAAAGGTGCATCAGATGGGAAAGCCCCAATGTTTTCAATAGACTGGCCACTTTGCACAACACGGCAACCTGATAAGTCCTGATATGAACACATATGACTGCCAGAGGGAAGGGAGTTGGAAGTTGGCCACAGAGACCTACTGAGATCATGAGCACAGAAAGGAGGAATGAGGAGGGCCTGTTAGGATCATGATGAAAGAGAAAGTAGAAGACTGTCTATAAAGAAGAAGGGTTGGAACGTACTGTTCCTCTTCGATGAGTGTGCTATTTGGTTTTATGGCTGAGTACAGCCCTCACAGACAGATCCCCTGCATAATACAATTGTCTGCACAGACCAGACCAAACCATTAGGTGGCTCTTTTACTCTAAGCTTGTGACGAGAATGTATTTTGCATCCTTGGTTTAATGCTTTAAGATCAATTACAGTAAAACTTTTTGGGTCTCTCTTATTTGTTTTCCTTCCCAGCGAAGAAGGGAATTTTCCAAACAGACATTTAAAAATCAGCTCAAATCTCATATATTTTCATTGACAGGTCTGTTTTCTATTATTTCAACTATTCCTTATGCCCACAAGGTTGGCAATAACTTCTGGTCCTTAGAATACGCTATTAATGTACATATGCAAAATGGCACACTGATTGTACATCAAAACTTGCTATGTCCATCATTTCCAATTAAAATGGAATACATACAGCTGGCTCAAATATTTTCCTAGGACAAAATTTAAGATGTCAAAACAAAATTCCCCAGTGTTATTTCTATATGGGTTTCTGCCATCGTTCTAGTAGGCCTCATAGACTGGCCCTGCTAACAGGGGCGGGAAAGGTGGACAAAATCCAAACTGCATCAAAGAGGCAGCTAGCAGCTCTGCTTTTTGGCGGGAGCTGTTCTTGAACAGCGACTGATATTAGTTCTGACTTGTAATGCAGTGAAGTGGATAATTGACCACAGGAGTCTAAGATGAGACCATCAATTTCACTGCATCTTCTTACCTGGGGAACATCTGGATTTAAGTTGACAAAGACAGAAGGGCAGTGCAGGAACCTACTGTAACACCCCACTAAATATCCCAACCAAATAGTCATATGTGCCATAGCACAAGAGGGAGATTGAAGAAGAAGAAAAATGCATTGACAAGAGATTAAATGTTAACAATTGAAATTTAGTGAAGATTTAAAAGTGTTGTGCAAAGAGAGGGTAGAAGTCATGACATCCCGGCAATGGAGGGGATGCAGTTGGGCCCCACTGTTGTGCAGGAATGTAAAGGGGGTAGGAGGGTCCTTATGCCTTTCCCCGCACTTGTACACTCAGGGCCTGAGCCAGTGACACCAAAGCAGAGTGACACTGATTTCAATAGTCTTTGGATGAGCCTTTTACAGAGCAGCAGGGGAACTATCTGGCCCTACAGCTTTTTCAGTGGGTGTATTAAAATAATTACACATAGGTGAGAGAAACCCAGTGATGACTTGATAGGAGATGGACTGATGGACAAGGAGCTGCTCGTGTGCCTGTCATATCCAGTCCACTAATGAAGAATGTGGGGATGTATAGCTCCCGAATCGTCAGCTCATGGGCGCGGCAAACTGCTCCCATGGCAACGAGGCTGGAGCTGTTTACACCCCCGCGTCTGTGTTTGGGAAAACCTTTTGGCTGATTTGATTGTACCCTCGCAGCTGGTGTTCACGCGCACAAGAAATGGGTTTGCTATCTTGTGTAATTGTACACTGCATGTTTTCTTCATGCACAAAAATGTAACCACTAAGAAAAGTTGTAAACAAAGTAAGAAGAAAAATAAAAACCCCAGAAAAAGTTTTCCTGGGAGGCTTTTGGCTTAAGGCTTTTAAAGCTCTCTGGCTACCACAAACCTGGTGTTCTATTTCCTTTCCTGTGTCGTCACCACAGAAGAAAAGTAGGGCAAAGTGGTTGAAAAGAAATTATAAAAAAGCCTGCAGAGACTTTTGAGGCTTCTCGCCTTGCAAATCTCAGCATGGATGATGGGGACCTTGCTGTAACTTCTGCCTCAAAGACTCTACCCTCCCTCAGGACTCAGTCGGTTGGCAAGAGAGTGGAGGAAGATGGGACACATTTCCACTCTGCCCTACCATTGGTTGATCCACACATTCAGGGGAGCACCTACTGCCAGACCACAGTGCAGGGGCATTACCGAATCTGCTTTTCAGTAGACAATCCACTTGTGACCCACTTGATCCAAACTGGCAGAGTGGGTGCATTGGGCTTTACAGGGATGCCCTGAGTCATATATATGCATATTAGTTCTCCAAAGGGTGATGTGAGGTCTCTACCGAGAGTCAGTAGCCCACTGGTTGTTATAATCATTGAAAAAATGTATGTACAGGTAATATTTAAGGAGTTATAGATCTATACTGAATATTATGTTCTCAAAACTTTAGAACTGAGGCAGGTAACAAGGAGGTTCAGGCTGAGGGTAACAGACACTTATCTCCCTGTCAGGTCAGTGTGTGTATTGTTCACTTCACAGTGGGGGTCTATTTGACTACTGAGCCACAAGCTAATCAAGACTGTGAAATCTACAAGAGATGGCAAAATCCACAGGAAGGAGCAATCAGCAAGAGGGTGTCCACTTTATGAACAAAGATCAAAGGATTGTTTTGATATTCCTGGGGTAGCAAAAGAGACACCCAGGATCCTTTACCTAGGATACAAGTGGGCAGAATGTTTCATCTCATGTAGGAGGGATCACAGCCAGGCCTGGCTGTGCAGACTTTGGGTGAGCTTTGCCCTACAAGACATGAAAGTGCCTACTTAAATAAGTCTAGGTTCTAGAATGCATGTTATGATTCTATTGTATATGGAACCATTTGTTTCCAATACTTATACTTGCTATTGCTTGAATCTCTATTCTTTGTTAAATACACTTACATATGTCTATAGTGAAGTATAAGTGCTGTGTGGTAAGCAGAGCAGTGATTGAGGTGAAACTAGTAAGCTGGGCTGTACTGCTTCTCTGGGAGCAGTACATCTGTGAATACTGCGAGTGTCCAGTGGACAAGGGGCTGGACACTATGGAGAGAGAGAGAGAGAGAAGCTGAGGGGGCTCAAGGTTGGAGTGTGCCTGTTGCTACCTGTAAAGAGAGAGTGGGGCCTGCAGAGGCCTAGTGGGGAGGGCTGGTGTTGCCCGTGGCTGGTGGCATTGGGAAACTGACCCCCAGCAGGCACAGATAAGCCTTCCTCACACACAGGGAAGGTGGTAATGAAGTGCCTCACAACCCTGGGTACCCCCAGGACGCTTCACAACTCTACCTCACTGTGTTTGGCTCTGTGAAAATCCTAACAAAACAAAAAAGTTTTGTGCCTCTATCATATGGTATTGAAGATATACCCCCTTCAGAAGTCTGGGCATGTAATAATTTGTAATTGCAATACATATTTGCATTATATCACGTCACTTATTTTGGCTTGATATTCATTAAACTGATGTTGGAGCAGCTGTTCAGAAACTGTCGGGGAGAAGTTGGCTCAATAAAAGATATTACCTCACCCACCCTGTGTCCCTGATACCCTGGGACCTACACGACTACAGGTACACTGCATACAACTTACATTGCCACATTCACTCCACACACTGCTTCAGGACATTCTCAAAATCTTAATTTGTGACCAAGTCATTAAATTAAAAAAAAAAACGGAAATAAAGCTTAGACCTTGCATTTATTAAGACACCAAAACAGGCTACATAATATCTGATTTGTGTCTGTTCACAACAATAGTTTCCGTTCAGCATGCTAAATATCAAATTCAAGTTATCCCATTTCATTAAAAACTGTGGGCTAGATCCGCTGCAGCTGTAAATCGGCATACCTCCACTGAAATCAAACGCGAAAGCTCTGGCCTTGTAATTTGAGAGCAGTTTAGGATGTGAATACTACAAACTATTAAAAATATGGATATTAAAATAGTTTCCTCTTTCACTCTGTGCACAAGGCAAATACAGTGTGATGCTCAGAGCAAATTCACTAAGAATAAAGAAACTTCTATACAATGAAAAGTTAGTGGTATGTTCATCAAACTAAGATTGCAAAGCACTGCATCTTCACTGCCCCGTCATCAGCCAAGACAGTGTTTTTAACTAGGATCTAACTTGCTGTTGAAACTGATACATAGATGACAATCCAGTAATTGAATTGTCTACCTTGAATGGTCTCTTACAATACATGCTAACTATATATGCGAAACAATCTGTTCCACTTTGCATTTTGCTGTGAGGCTGGGAGTTCCTTTCCCAGACCTGAGAAACAGCTCAGTGTGGCTCAAAAGCATGTCTCTCTCACCAACAGACAGTGGTCCAATTAAAGATATTACCTCACCCACCTTGTCTCTCTACAATTCAGTCATGATTTATGGAATGACGATACAAAGGAAATTTGCGTGCTTTGTAAGACATCTTGGGTCAAAAGCAGAGATAATTTACTCTGTAAGTGATCCATAGATTTTAGAGCCAGAATGGGAGCATTATGATCTAGTCTGGCATCCGGCATAACACAGGCCATAGAACCTCCCCCTGTAATCTCTGCACAGAGCAAACATTGGATTCAGAAGATACAAATTGTATTCTTGAATATAAATAGGACTGCAAGGAGTGTAAAGGTGTACCAGTAAATCAGTGCAAAGGCTATGATCTTTTAGATTATCTGTCTGTTCAGGTTTATGTCCATTTTCTACTGATCATTTTAAATGTTTTTTGTTTAAAAAGGAGCAGCTGTTTATAATTATAGCCATCAACCTTAAAGTGGTGTGACTATGTCCACCATAATCGATCAAAGCAAACATGTGACACAGGTACCGGTAACTAAAATCACTCCACAAGTAAAATTTCTTAAGCAATCCAAATGCAAAGTTACCATCATTATTAGTTACAAGTTATTATGCTGCCTCTCTCTCCATGCTGTGGAAACATCTGTAAGGTCAGGGATTGGGGCAGTGGAGGGAAGATCATGTCATGAGAGCTCCTGAAGAAGCGACTTGCCATGGAGATGGGATTGGCCTAAAGCATTTGAGAGACATATTGGACCTCTGCATAAATGCCCTAGCCTTCTACAGGTGACCCAAGATCCCGTTCATTTCCCCACTATTTTTGGGTCTCCTGGGGTTTGGAAGGCCAAGCTGTTTGCCAGCACTTTGCAGGGAAATCATCATGCTTTCCACAAGATGGGTAGCCGGAAACTGCAACTTGAAACTTGATAATTACTATACACTGGCTAGCATACATATATATATTATGCTGATAATACTACCCACCATCTATATTCCAAGCAATTAAGTACACATATTATTAAGCATGAACATAGCAGCTATATATCCCAAATAGGCTTGTACCTAATCCTGTTCACTTATACTAAGGATTCCATAACATCTTACATTAGCTGCAGCAAGCTTTGGCTTAACTAGATAGGAAAACTGTCAGTATCAGGACATATATTGTTTCCTCATAGCAACAGAAAGGGTGTTACCCTCAAAAACCTATTTGTCCTAGCACAGATTTATGAGGTATCCTCATGCCCTTAGTTCCTGGAATGCATGTATCCAGAACAAAGCTAAGAGTGCATCATGACCTGGAATGCATGTGTTCAGAAAAAAAAAATAGAGGCAGACACCAGGGTATCAGAAACAAGCAAGGTAAAAAAGCTGATTACTTGAATCCAATTTCAGGTGATGTACATAGTGCCTTTTACTGGGAAACAAGTAGGGATGTACCTTCACAGAGCACACCTTCTGCGTAAGGTGAATGGACAGGACTGCTCTTTAGAGCCTGATATCTTATAGAACCTTCTTCCTGTATGACATTAATAACCTGACCTACATTGGCTCTTTGGTCTCTTGAGTATATTTCATAACAAACCAAAATGTGGTCAAGCAACTGATTATACAATTTATCGAACTAATATTTCTTGGCCCAGTGCTTATTTTTCCTTATACAGGGATGATCTAAATCTTTCTTTTTTAAGTTTCCTTCTCCGCCTTAGAAACTAGGAGGTTTCAGTGCCATTCAGTGCAGCAGAAAAGAGATTAACCCAATGCAGAAAAGCATGAGATAACAACAACAGAAGAAAATATAGTGATCAAAATGTTAAAAAGGACATTTCTTAATTGACCATGAAAACAAAAATGGAGGAGCTGAACTGCAAGTGGCTGAGAGAGATTTTTAAGCAGGAGAATCTGGGGCATAGCTGGAACTGGAGCAATTGAGCTGGGAGGGAAAGGAGAAGTTTTATTCACAAATATTTTGAAAAGGGAAAATAGTGGTACACTTGCTGTAAAATGGGACTAAGAGGAGAGGTATGCTGTTTCTTGGCCTTGGGTCCCAGTTTATCCAGCTGAGAACTGAATTGCTGCCTCGTACAATGGAGTACCCAATCAAATATCCTGCAATTGTACTACATGTAGAAGATCACAGCCACTTAAAATGCAGCTCTACCATATAGTTTGTGTGTTGTAATTAGACTGCTCTGGTGAGTAACAGACAGCGAAAAGAGATCAGGAGGAATATAGTCATATGTTGTAGTGATTGTTAACTTTGGGGATTCAATGTTGCAACAGATCATGACCACTGACATGAGAGATAATGGGAGCAAAATGATGTGCGAAGAAAAGCTGTTGCCATCTGTGTGTTGAGACAAGTTCCAGCTAGAAGACAAGAACAGAGAAATCATGCTGGAGAGGTGGGATCAATAGTCTTCAGGAAAAATTAATGAGTGGCAAAGAACTGCTTAGTTGTCTTAGCTTCCAGAAGGAAGCTATTAGACAGTGTACTGCTGAGAGTATACTAGGCTGTTTATACATACATATTATGAGTCTGAATTGCATTTACACCAAGGCCTCATTACACTTGCCAGAGACCTTGGTGTAAATGAGAATCAAGCCCTGTAATTGATGGAGCCCACCCCAGTCCCAATTTTTCACAGTCACCCTATTTCCTCCCCCCAAGCCTGCACCTTAATCCAATCACAGGGAGGCAACCAGAGGATCCCTCTCTGATGGGGTGTTCTTTCTGTGGCTGGCCATGCCCACAGACCAGTACAAAGCAGTCACAAAGCAGAGGATCAGAAGCAGCATGTTTAACAGTTGCTGTTAAGATCTTTGTAAGCAGATACTTACTACAGTATTCCTTTTACTTTCTATCTGACATAACCAAGAAATTCCGTGACTATCTCAGCGATGTTAATGATTTGCAAAGGCATTAATAACTATCATAGTGATGAACCACCCTATGTACATACCAGTTGCATTTTCAAGCATGAGGCTTCAGACCAGGAAAACTAGTTATTTGTAAGAGACAACAGTAGAAGTCTCCTGCAAACAGGAGCCCTGTGTGCTCTGTGGCATGATAGGTCCAAAATTTGAAACTATCGCCCCCAAATTCTGGGGAAATTATTTATTTTACCACCATGAAATACCCTTCATTTCCAACCCTCCCACACTCAAATACACACACAACAACTATGGCTTATACTAGGAAATATTCATTGTACAGCAAAAACGCTGAATTCTGTGGTATCTTGGAAAAATACAAAATTCTCCAGCAGCATAGTCATGAAGTCCACAGGACCATGAGTGAGATGACAGGGGCAGTTCACACCACGGCTCCAGGCTTTTTGCAGACTCAGATAAACATAGGTTTACGCTCCGTTCAAATTTTCAAGGTTATCTTTGCAACCACAAGGGCTAGGAAGTCAATTTGAAAACAAAACAAAACAAAACAAAACAAAACAAAACAAAAACACCACACATCCACAACCCTCAATGAAAGCTGAGATTCTGGAGCACAATTCTGTGGCATGGGGTAAATTCTGCAATCACAGAATCATGGAACAAACGGGACCCTGCCTATAAATATTGTGGCAAAAATTCCTTCAGATACTGTATTTGACACATGGCACTGGAAATGGTTACAGGCACTTTACAAAGGTGGCATGTCATTTACTGTGAGCTAGAGCAGTGGCTCTCAACCTTTCCAGATTACTGTACCCCTTTCAGGAGTCTGATTTGTCTTGCGTACCCACAAGTTTCACCTCACTTAAAACCTACTTGCTTACAAAATCAGACACAAAAATACAGAAGTGTCACAGCACACTATTCCTGACAAATTGCTTACTTTCTCCTTTTTACCATATAATTATAAAATAGATTGGAATATAAATATTGTACTTACATATCAGTGTATAGTAAATACAGCAGTATAAACAAGTCATTGTATGAAATTTTAGTTTGTACTGACTTTGCTAATGCTTTTTATGTAGACTGTTGTAAAACTAGGCAAATATGTAGATGAGTTGATGTACCCCCTGGAAGACCTCTGCGTACGTCCAGGGGTACATGTACCCCTGGTTGAGAACCACTGAGCTAGATTGTGCCATCATGCTATGAGGCCATGCAAGAAGATAAGGGGAAGCAACACACCTGTCCCCTGTATGGCCATGTAGGACCTACTTGGATCATGACTCTGGTGCAGGAAGGAAACACAGGAGCTGCATGCTCCATACTCCCCTTGATCCACAGCTGCAAGGGGATGGGAAGTTTTCTATTGGCTATATAATTACTGTCCACATCACTAAACTAAAAAATGCTTCAAGTTATTGAAGACAAATTTGTTAGCATTTCAGTTTCCATTTTAGGAAGGGCTGAGCAGTTTAAAACTTAATTGATCATGGTTTAGTACTTACATGTGATAAATTGGAAATATTTAATCATAGAACACTTGGTAGCTAAAGTTGTCAGACTTGATTTTGAAGTTGTATCTCCCCGTCTTCCGCTGGTATTGGGACACCAAAAGGGACGCCGCTCCCAGCACAAAAACAAACACAGCAATGACGATGAGGATGATGGACCCTACTCCTAGCCCAGGTGCCGTCTTACTTTTTGCATCAGATGCTAGAGAAAGAACAAGGGAAAGTTTTGAATCCCTGGAATCTGTTCATTCATTAAGAAGCCAACTTAGTGTTACAATCTTGCATGCAATTTAGGACACATCAAGTAGCCCAACGCAGTGGTAAGAGCATGGCACTCTGATACATTGATTCGGTCCTCTTGGAAGGGTTATTCTCATGGCAATGTCTATGCATTAGAGAAAATCCTGTCTTTAGATACTTGTGCAGAACCACTTCTGACTGTGATGGGATATATGTACTCAAATTGGTATGGAGGATGTGGCTCTAGGCATTTTCTGTTAAAGTAATAATAATGATATATACATTTCTGAGCTAATGCCCTAGCTTCAGCATAACCCTGTAGGGAGAATGTTCTTTGATTTTAGTCCTGTCGTTCATCTGCAGAAATTAAGCATATTTGTAAAATTAATATGTTTACACCACATGAGATACAATTCATATTATTGGGGGGGGCAGGTACTAGTTAATGCCATGACAGGCAATAATTGCACTTAAAAAGAACATTCAGCATCATGTTGAGATGGGGTGTAGAGTAGTGAGCAAGGTCTAGCTTGTACACAAACTTCTCCCTGCCCTCCCCCCAACCCCCGGCACTGTCTCCATTTGATTGACTTTTGGCCACTCCACCCATTTCTAAGCCGTCTAACTTGTCAAGGACCCAGAAGCGGTGTAAATTAGACTGATCTCCACCCTAGTTTACACCTTATTCCAGTCCTTCAGCATGTAAATTGTGCCAACTTTTCCTCCCTTACAGCATCAATAAAGTGGGTGTAAGGGAGCATAACAAACCTAATTTATATCACCTTACACAGCACATCTCTGAATCTGGCCCACAGAGCCTAACATATTGTGCTCTAAAAGGAATCTAGTGTAAGCACTGTACAAAAGCTGATTGCAGTATAAGACTTGAGCAGACTCAGAACATTACAGTTCAAATACCCATTACTTTCTGCAATTAATTCTACCTCCTCACTAGCACAAATAATTGCACAGAACATACTCCCCACCCCCCAAGTGTATCACCATTACTGCATCCCAACAGGCGGAGATTGGCCCATAAAGTATCAGTAATTGCTACCCAGCTTCAACTGACCATCCTATTTCTCAGCCATGGGGGTTTATGCCTTACAAGGAAGGTTTTCAAGTTCACCCATCAGTAAAACAGAATCTGTTAAAAAATTAGCTTGTGTTCACTTTTTTGTAGCCATCTACTCATTACTCACCAGTGGCTCTGCACAGAGGCCCCCAGGATGTTCTGTGTGTGGCAATAATTTCACCACTTTTCGGGGATCGAACATCTCGGCAGCTCTGTAACAATTACAAAACCCTGATCATTTATAATATAAACATATGTAATATATATGAAGTCTTGTAATGACTCCTCTAAAGAACGAAGAATTTATGCTGATTTATTGAAGGCAGTACCAGAGGTTTTTTTTATTTCCCAACGCTAACCTTTGTTACATTCTAACATAAACTGAAAAAGATCAGAGAACAGTACTGGAAAAAAAATATCAGCTTATCAGAACACTGAAAAGAAACCTCTGTGGACAGGCCCTTGGGACAAAGCAGGTTGTGTTGGGTCTATTTAAAAAAAAATAAAGTCTACAGGAGAATGTCTATCAAAATTTTCTTTAAGCAATACGATGTGTGTACTACTAAGTTTTCTCCAGCACTCTTAGGGTATGTAAGAAGGATCTGCAAAATAAGCCAAAGTACATTACGTGGCCTTCAGCATCCTTTTTTAACAGCATTGCTCATTATATTATTTATTATTATGAATCATAATAATTTGTATTGTGTTGCCACCTGAAGGTCTCAGTCAGGATAAGACTATCCCTCTCCTGAAAAGTCTACAGTTTAGTTTGAAGCAAGATGCAACATGTGAACTTAATAAACAAAAGGAAGAAATGGACAGTAGGGGTAAGTAAGGGTTTGTTTACATGGGAGAGTTTTACCAGTTATACCAGTATAACTATATCACTATAGTTATACTGGCATAACTCCACTTGTTGATACACTTATTCCAGTATAACAGTGGCTTTCTCCTGCCTACCTTGAAACCTTTCCAAAGCCACATAAATGAAACAAACAAAAACACCAAAAAGCCACTCTTGTTCTAGAATTAGAGTATCCACATGGGTTGTTATACAGGTATAACTATATCAGTTTAAATTCACATCATAGCAACAGGTATAACTTTCCTGTGTAGACAAGCTCTAAAATAAGAACATGTGGTTACATAGGTAGCTACTGTGCAATTTCATGGTTCCAAATCGCTGTAATATTTTTTGCTCCGATTTGTTATCGTGCTGCTGGCTATGCCTGATGTTACTGTCCTGACTTTGTCCTACTACGTTTTTCTCCCAAACTACTCTTTTCTGTTCCAGATTTAAAAGAACCAAGACTCATCTACCAAAAAACTGGGGAGTGACAAGAAGAGGTGAAAGAATAGGTGAGTTCCAATCTTTTGGGCAATAATCCAGGCCTCAGATCAGCTCTGAAGTGAGCAAATATTCCTGGAGGCAGAAGGTAGGTCAAGTATGAGGATATCGTGAGCCTTCACTTTCACGCTTCCCTAACTCGTTCTCTCACTTAAGTCACGTAGTGTTGGAGGACGCCTTGCCATCCAACCCACATAAGGAGACCCAGTCCTGCGCTCCAATTTCCCCGTGGCTCTTTGTGATCCTTCATGCACCCTCACTCTGGCATTCGGAGTGGTTCCCAGTGCCCTACGCATGCTCTGGGCATCCCCAATGGTTTTCAAGTGCCTGTCATGTCACTATTCTACTTTCTTGAGGGCTTCACTCCCCCAACAACTCCTCTGGTTTCCCAAAAGTTCCCCTCACTGGATTTGCCGGATGCGGTCTAGTGCCTTCTGTGCTTATTATTTTAATTTAAATCCAATAAAAATATACTAAACTCACTACATTTTCATATGGGATACATTTTGCTTGGGATAAGGGATGATACAGTTTTCCTCTTTAAATTAATAAAGTTTCTAAATCCTACAAGAAAGATGTAAAAGGGGTCCCAGTAATTAGTTGCTGTATCGTGCTAGACATTAATTTAGAATCAGCTACAAACTGGGGCCTAATTTTGATCTCACTTGCAAACCAGGAGCAACTCCAATGAAGTCAATGAAATTACAACAGCATAAAGCCAGTGTAACTGAAATCAGAATATGGTCCTCAATTAACATACTCTCTACCCCAATCTATATAATTAAAGATGTTAAAATCCGATCTATCACTATTCCTTGTAGCTTCTACTAGGCCTTTGCTCAGTGCATTGATGTTAACTTTTACCCTTTGTTTGCAGTCCTTCGGCCAATTTTCTATCCATGCGATAGTGCTCATATTCAAGCCAATGTGAACTAAATATGCAAGTAATATTTTGAGAGGCATTGTACTGAATGCTTTGCTAAATCAAGATATATTACATCAACTGCATTCTTTTTATGCATTAACTCTGCAATGGGATCAAAAAAACAACCACACACATTGGAGATGGAGACATTCTGTTAGGTCATCTAGAGCATCCATACCCAGTACTTTAAACTGGACCTGTATGAGGCGATCTAATAAACTGAGACTATTGTACTAAATGCAGGATATTACAGAAACAAAGAAGCTGAAGATAGAAGAAATCTAGTTGATCTTCTAGTCCATCCATTGTTGGCCAATGCAGGATTGTTCTCTACAATGCATTTTTAAGGCTTTGCCCAGCCTAGTTTGTCCGGCGTTACCTGTGCTTTATAAAGGGACACAGTGCTAAAGACATTGGACTGAGAATTGGGAGACCTGGTTCTATTTCAGGCTCTGCTGTTGACCAGCTGTGTGACCTTGGGCAACGAACAAGGTCAGCTCCCAGACTACTGCACTGGGCAGCACAGCATGGGGAGGAGGTGACCTGCCCTCTGTGGAGAAAGAAGTGGTTCAGGACCATTTAGAAAAGCTGGACAAGCACAAGTCCATAGGGCCGGATGCGCTGCATCCGAGGGTGCTAAAGGAGTTGGCGGACGTGATTGCGGAGCCATTGGCCATTATCTTTGAAAACTCATGGCGATCGGGGGAGGTCCCGGATGACTGGAAAAAGGCTAATGCAGTGCCCATCTTTAAAAAAGGGAAGGAGGAGGATCCGGGGAACTACAGGCCAGTCAGCCTCACCTCAGTCCCTGGAAAAATCATGGAGCAGGTCCTCAAGGAATCAATTTTGAAGCACTTAAAGGAGAGGAAAGGGATCAGGAACAGTCAGCATGGACTCACCAAGGACAAGTCATGCCTGACCAACCTAATTACCTTCTAGGATGAGATAACTGGCTCTGTGGATGAGAGGAGAGCAGTGGACATGTTATTCCTTGACTTTAGCAAAGCTTTTGATATGGTCTCTCACAGTATTCTTGCCAGCAAGTTAAAGAAGTATGGGCTGGATGAATGGACTATAAGGTGGATAGAAAGCTGGCTAGATCGTCGGGCTCAACGGGTAGGGATCAATGGTTCCATGTCTAGTTGGCAGCCGGTATCAAGCGGAGTGCCCCAAGGGTCGGTCCTGGGACCGTTTTTGTTCAATAACTTCATTAATGATCTGGAGGATGGCGTGGACTGCACCCTCGGCAAGTTTGCGGATGACACTAAACTGGGCGGGGAGTGGTAGATGTGCTGGAGGATAGGGATAGGATACAGAGGGACCTAGACAAATTAGAGGATTGGGCCAAAAGAAATATGATGAGGTTCAACAAGGACAACTGCAGAGTCCTGCACTTAGGACAGAAGAATCCCATGCACTGCTAGAGACTAGGGACCAAGTGGCTAGGCAGCAGTTCTGCAGAAAAGGACCTAGGGGTTACAGTGGACGAGAAGCTGGATATGAGTTGACAGTGTGCCCTCGTTGCCAAGAAGGCTAACGGCATTTTGGGCTGTATAAGTAGGGGCATTGCCAGCAGATTGAGGGATGTGATCATTCCCCTCTATTTGACATTGGTGAGGCTTCATCTGGAGTACTGTGTCCAGTTTTGGGCCCCACACTACAAGAAGGATGTGGAAAAATTGGAAAGAGTCCAGCGGAGGGCAACAAAAATGATTGGGGGCTGGAGCACATGACTTATGAGGAGAGGCTGAGGGAACTGGGATTGATTAGTCTGCAGAAGAGAAGAATGAGGGGGGATTTGATAGCTGCTTTCAACTACCTGAAAGGGGGTTACAAAGAGGATGGCTCTAGACTGTTCTCAATGGCACCAGATGACAGAACAAGGAGTAATGGTCTCAAGTTGCAGTGGGGGAGGTTTAGGTTGGATATTAGGAAAAACTTTTTCACAAGGAGGGTGGTGAAGTACTGGAATGGGTTACCTAGGGAGGTGGTGGAATCTCCTCCCTTGGAGATTTTTAAGGTCAGGCTTGACAAAGCCCTGGCTGGGATGATTTAGTTGGGGATTGATCCTGCTATGAGCAGGAGGTTGGACTAGATGACCTCCTGAGGTCCCTTCCAACCCTGATATTCTATGATTCTAAGTCATATCCTCTCGTTGATGCTCATGATTCCATTGTCCTCTAGATGTCGATCCAAATTCAGTCCTCATATGAATAGATGCAACTCTGCCCCCCATCATCTCTTAGTATTTGTTCCATTATGTTATCAGGAGTTGAAGTTATATGGTTTGAATACTTACTTGAATATGAGTTTTGCGGTACTTTAAATATTCAAAATTATATTAGTGTCAAACCTAGAGCCCTCCTTCCATCTGTCACTCAAATTTCCTGTCCCTCTTTTCCTTTTTTCCTGGACAAAGCTCTGTAATTGGAGACAGGAAAAGGTTTTCTTCCTCCTGCTATCCATTCCTGATCTTCTAGGAGGAGTCATTTGATTTATACTGAGACCAAGTTGAGCAATTTAGAGCAGGAGGGAACTATTAAATAACGGACAAATACCTAATGAAACCATTGTGTCACCACAGAGAAGATCTTTAGCCAAAATAATAATAAATAATAATAATAATAATAATTCCTTTTATCTACGGTAAAAAGAGAGCCCTAATTTGTCTTGTCTTCATGAGCAACAAATTATAAGTGCTGTTCACATACCTGGAACTAAAGAGAGACAATGTGATAATCTTTGTATGTAGTCAGAAGATAATATCTGTGCCCAACTTTACCAGAATACTGTTCACTATATTTTTTTTAAGTGCTTTTGAAAAGGTGCTGGATTGACAGCCCTAGAAACCAGGGAACTTGGGCAACAACAGTGTAAGCTTCCTCAGACTGTGCCCAAACCCTGATCTGGGGAAATAATCACTGGGCAAGAAAAGATAGAGCCGTCTCCTTGACCATTCCAACTTTGGCTTTTCTGATGAGACTGCACCCTTATCAGCTAGTTGACTGTTTTTTATTCTGTGGAACCTGTCCACTAGTATTTGTATTGAGATCACCTGCTCATTTCACTTTTTTTTCCCCAGTCACCCCCAGAGCCATCCAGTTTCCCAGCCTTGATACCATTTTTTATTTATGTTCCATGCTTCAGCTGAAGGATAGGGAATGGAAAGAGAAAAAGACTGAGGCTTACATGTGGCTATATTCTTTCCCCACTTCACACTGCTGTGAGTTGAAAAATGAAGGAAAATGGAGAAGAGACGTTTAAAGGATTCCATCACCTTTCGGAAGCATATTATCCCTTCATTTTCCAGGTACAGCACTGTCAGTCATATGTCACATAGAAAGTTAAATGTAAGGAGCAAACCCCTTACCATCCTACAGGTGCTTTCAGGAGTTTCCACACAAATACGAATTTTGCAGTGTAGGTAAACAACAGAGTTGTTGACAAAGGAAAAGATTTTCAGCTTAAACTGAGCTTTTCTTGAATTTCCATTTTCAATCATGGTGGTGTAGGTCTCTGGGACTGGGCAGCTAAAAGAGAATAGGAAGACACACAAAATAACTAGAGCTATACGCACTATACCCCAGTAACAGCACCTTGTGGTTCTGTTTATAAGCTTCCTCTGAAAATCCTTATCTAAATATTCCATGGAGTGTTCTCCAGTATAGACACTGGTGGCAGTGTTCTGAGTGTTGGTTTGTCCCTAGGATAGAACACCACTGAACACAAAAGCCTGAGTGGCTAAGTACACAGGGGATTCAGAGGTGAGTATTTAGTGAGATTCTTCAACTTCAGCATTGGAGAAAAAACAAAAACAAATTGAAGTCTGAGATGACTGAAGGCAGAAGATGAAGTGGGTGTCACACAATACTGAATATTTTACACACAATACAGTAGTTTGACACAGTAAACTAAAAACCAGTCATGCCCAGAGCACCATTTGATCCAGGTTCAAATGTCCTGCTACATATAAGAATTAATTCTGACTTTTGGAAGGGTGGTGCTGGTGAAGCAATCCCATTCTTCAGAAATTAAATAGGATTTTTTAATATTTTCTTTTCAGCTCCTAAAGTGAGGTTCTACTTTGAAAGCTATCTTTGTAAACATATATCATAGGTTCTCCATCTTTATTGCCTCTCCACTATTTCCATATCAGATGGGCCTAGGTTACTATTAAATATTTTCATTCAAACTGCCACCCCTCCAAAATGATCCTGGACTTCGAGGATTTACATCTCCACTGCAATAAAAGGCCCACGGCATGGCCAAGGCTGGCCCGAGTCAGCTGACTTGGGCTCGCAGGGCTCAGTCTGCAGGGCTAAAAATGGCTGAGTAGATGTTCGGGCTTGGACTGGAGTCCAGATGCTGAAAGCTCAGGAGGCAGGTGAGTCTCAGAGCCTGGGATCCAGCCCAAGCCCAAATATCTATGCTGCTATTTTTAGCCCTGCAGACTGAGCCCTACCAGGCCAAATCAACTGAGTTGGGCTGAGACTCAATGCCGCAGGATTTTTATTGCAGTGTAGATGTAACCTGAGTGTCACCTCGGGCTCTCTCCTCCTTTCTCATGCACATCACCAGTAACAAAGGTACTGCAAGCCAGGTGAGGTCCTCAGTTTCACTTGTTCAACTACTGTCTTAAAATTATGTCCTAGTAGCCTATTCTGCTTCACAAATCAGGCTACCGTACTCTACTTTATATGAAGATTCTGAATGTTCTTCAAGGATCACCCCATGTACAGCATACAGCAATAATTTAACTTCAAGGCCATAAAGGCATGCATGCCTTTGGTAATGGCTGCATTAGAAAGAAATGGCTGCACCATAGATTTTTTGCACTATTGACTACCAAAGCCACCTACGCCTCCAGGACCAATCAGAAATCAAAGAGTAGACCTACACTGAACATCTCCTTTACAAATATTAGGGGGAGGCAACAGCCCTCCCAGACTCTCTTTTAAAATGTCTGAAGTTAAGTATTTGGCTTTGAAAAGAACAAGGACTCATTGAGGGCACGTAAAAAGTACATTAAAAAGATAGGGTATTAATAGCCATCTTCGGCTCATGGAAAGGTTCCTCAAGTTCAGGGACTACATTGCTAGACAGCTTGCACATGCCTATGTCACTTCTAATGAGTGTTGCTGTACCTGTTGTTAATAAAACCAAATGAGAGAAGATCCACTGAATTACTTGTTGGAGTTGCCCAGCACTCAGTGACGACCACCTTGAGCCTGCTGTCTCCTTTTTGAATTCCCACCTCAATCAGTATATCATCACTGACAGAAACACTGAAATTTTGGGGGATTGAAGAGTTTCCAACGAACAATTGCATCTCAGTTATAAAATCTCCAGATCCCTGTAAATCCTCAAAAAAGGTATAAACCCTGAAAAGACAATAAGCCGCTTTTAAAGATCATAGATTTGATTATAGTGTTTTTGCAGGTCATAAATATGATTCCTGTTTCTCTAGCACGTGTGCACTACAGTAGGGAGGAAAAATCTGTAGTCCAGCATATTGTTAAGATTTCAAGAGGAAAGGGTGGTTGCTTGCTGCAATCCAGGCCCTTGGGGTAGTGTGGAAGAAGGCATGGAGAAGGCTCTGGGAGGCTACAAAGGTGGAAGTTATTGGCAATATGAACAGACAGCGTAGTGATGACAGTGATTTAAAATGGGAACAGGAGTATATTGCCAAAGCTCTGAACAAGAAGCTTGAGCCTGATGCAAACAACAAGAGGAAGCCAGTGAAGGGATTTGCAGAGGGAGTGATGGGGTCAGAACGGTAAATGACCAAGACTTTTTGATGCAGCTTTTTGGACACACTGCAAGAGAGTGTGAGGGTGGGGGGGAATCATGGATGCCAGAGGAGTGATTGAAGTAATCAAGGCAAGAGATGACCAAAGTCCAGATGAGCAGTTTTGTTGTAGGAATGGAGAGGAAAGGATGGGTTTTGGAGCTGTATAGGAAAGAAAGTGAGAGGATTTGGTGACGGCCTGGGTGTGGTGGAAAGAAAGAGAGAAGTGGTCCACCTGAGGAAGGGATGAGGCTCATTGGCAAGACAATGTGAAGAAGTCTGGGCTGTCATTTCTTGTGCTCTGCCCATTCTATAGATATAAATAGAGGCTCTCACTCTATAGTGTTGCTAACCGGGAGCCTTTCACAAGAACTAAATTTGCATTACATTTTTTTTTAAAGGTCATCACGTAAGTTTGTGGATTTTAAAAATAATCATCATTATCGTCATCATAATGCATAGCAATTACACAGCACTGTGCGTTCATTCATTCATTCATTCCCAGAGGCAGTTATTTTGCTGATGGGGAATACGACTTGCCCATGACCACACAAGGAACCAGTGACACAGCTGGGATTACAGCACAGGAATTTCTGATTTCCCAAGCTTGTGCACATGCCACAAGAATACACCTTAGAAGACTAAATTCTGCCGCCCCCCCCCCCCCCCCCACACACACACACAGTGCCAAACATTACAACTTAGAAGTTGGGTGAGTTTTTATTTACCCTTCTGAACTGTATCCAGATGAAGTCAAGAGATTATTCTGAAACACACAATGGATTGGACAGACAATCTTCAAGTTGTGGATAACTCCCTGAGAGGAGTTGTCATTCCGAAGTATTGTTTTCACAATAGTCTTAGTCAGATTCTGGAACAGAAAAAGGACAGAGAGATACTTTATCAACCTTCATGTTTCTGAGAACACCTTAGTCCCACTAGTCAGCTACCTCTGGTAATTTTAAGTAATACCTCAGGAATTCTGTATACAACTGGCCATGAAAACCAAAACCATCAGCATCTACTAGCTTTGTCATTGTGGGGCTAGCAAATGAAAACAAGTTTGTTGTTCTCATCTTAGTACATATTGTTCACTGCTCCATAAAACATCCATACCATTTGTATGACCAGGGCTTTTTATTCCACATTGTCCCGTCTAGACCAGTGGTTCTCAAACTTATTTGATCAGGCCCCCCTTCTTTGTGTCTATAGTCATTTATGCCCCCCTCCCAAGTACATATACCACCACCAGGATCTGAAGGCAGAGCTGAGAGCAGCGGCTGCTGGCCGGGCGCCCAGCTCTGAAGGCAGTGCCGTGCCAGGAGCAGCACAGAAGTAAGAGTGGCAATGTGAAAAGTGATCGTTATCACTTTTCACAGCAGATTTAGCTCCCGATTGGCGCCCTTACTTCTGCACTGCTGCTACAACCCTGGGGCGGACAGCTGCAGACCTGCCACCCTAGTACTAACAGCCGGAGCCTCACTGCCTCCAGGTGAGGGGTTGGCGGGGGAGGGGGAAGGAGACCCCAATCCCAGGTGGTGGGGCTTCAGCTCTCAGCCCTGGGGCAGTGGGCCTCCGGCTGTCCCCTTTATACTCACTTCCACAGATGTGCACAGCCCTTCTGCACTAGCCCCACCACCTGCGGCTGAGCGCCAGAGATCTTCAAAAAATAAATACTGTAAATAAAAAACACATGGCTCGTGCTTCCCTTGACACATTCCCGCACATCCCTTGGGAGGCCCGCCCCATAGTTTGGGAACCATTGAGTCTAGACCAATCAGTACAGTCTTGTTTGGATTACTTATTCATTTACATATTACATTAAACGTATTTCATTCAGACCCCAAATTTTAAATATGCTACAGATTTGTGTACTGGCAGTGAGACGTTAACAGAAGAAACTGGGGAGGGAACAACACTCAAGGCTGTTGGAACCCAGGAGGGTAGCAAATGGGTTTTATTGTGGGGGGTGCAATGAGGGTTTTGGTGTTGAGGATACAATCTTTACTTCCCTCCTCCTTACTCCCCAAGTAGAAGCAGAGGTGATTTTACTTTGGGAAAGTGGGATTGAATTCTTTGTTCACCGTTTCAGGAAAACCTGATGGTAAAAGGCTGCACCCCCAAGCTCAATCTCTGCCACTGCACTCTACAGTGACAAGTACATTAGCCGGGTGTTTCCTTCATCTGTTCAGGTAACTTACACTTTGTACTTTAGTTCCACATTCGTTCCACGCTGTCCACAGCACCACACGAGTGTCGTTGCTGAAGCTCACGTTGCAGTGAGGCTCCCCAAGATAGAGTGCAGATTCTGGGATAGATTCCTGCTGCAGAAATATCTTCTGAATGGAAATGACAATCTTCTCAATCTCACAGAACACTCTCACTGCATCCTTTATGGACATCCCCTGGGAAGATTTAGTGAGTGGCGAGGTAGTGACGTGTGGTGAGCTACGGGCATTAGACACAGATGCTATGGAGGCACGCGGCATTGCTGTGCTAGAAAACATAGTATCCTCTTCAGCTTTGGTTTTAGCAGCAGCTGAATCCTCTGTAGCAGGTGAAAACACAGGAGCTGAAGTATGTGGATGTGTTACAGGTAAACCTGTGCCGCCTACATGTTTGCCATGTGCAGTTGTAGGGCCATGGCTAAGAGGAAATGCTATGGAGCAATAAAAATAAAGGGATTGTAAATTACAGATTCAAATTTGATTTCTTAAGAATACTCAAATGAAAAAAAACATCATCAGGAAACTTTCAGTCACTGGTAGAAAAACTGCTGCTCTTCTTTCTTAACTGGTCATGTGTAATTACCTCAAAATACACTATTGCTTTTTTCTTAATTAAAAATAAAGACACCAGTAAGAAAAGACCAAAGATTCCATTTCTCTCTGGCTGCAATAATTTACACACTCACAATGTGTATGTGTTCCCAATGTCTCTTGGGGGCCAGATTTTCAAAATAGCTCACCTCCCATTTAGGCATCAAAATAAGTGGCCATAAGGGTCACAATAGGAGCTACTGGATGCGGAACACTTTTGAAAATCAGGCCCTTATTTTTGTCCCTAAATGAGAGCTGAGCTCTTTGTAAAATGTGGCTCCAGCTGTGAGCGCTGGGCACATGAAAATCTGACCCTGGCCTGAGTTTTTTGGAGAATCTGGTTCTTGTTGCCCCTTCAGCACAACAGTATTACAGCAGGTCGGTACTGTCTATAGACATATATAAGGAGCTCTACTGAGGAAGTTAGCAAATGTATGTCAGTAGTAGTTTTTTACTGGGGAGAGAGAGGGAGGAAAGAGAAGGAAACTGTGGGTACTGAACACCCAACTCCTTTCCCTCAGCCCCTTTTCTATCACAGGTTTTTGGGTTACCTGTTAGATTACCCTAGGATACTTTAATGATACCCACAGCCCTACTCTGCACCCATCTTTGTAATGTAATCTTTTAACCAATGTAATGATCTACATTCACATAACTAATACTGGGTTTGTTTTGAATAGTGTGGATTTTATTTTGCAATATTTTACTGAATTATATGCACAAATAGCATGTATTCTCCAATCCAAATTAAAAAATATATATATTTCCTAGGAAACTATTTTCATATCTTCTGAGAATGTCCTAAATTGAAAAATTACTGATCTCATGGCAGGAAAAAGGATCCGGGACTTATTTCAGAAATGTCTTTCCCAAATCCTTATAATCACAGTGCTAAGAAAATGTCCTGATTTACTGAAACCTAACAAAGATAGGCATCTATTTACAATACTTGAGACTTCAGCCAATACACACAGTTTATCACTATGGTTACAAAAACAAATACAATCCATAAAAAAGTGGTTCAAAAGAACTGAGAAACTGAAAGACCTATTTTAGGTGAACAAATAAATTATTTGAGGAAAGGTGGCATGAGTTGGATGCATTAACTAAAGACAAATCAATGAGTTATAACATCAGTATTTATCAATACTATAACCCATAACATAAACTGCTTCCATTCTGATTTAGTCTCTTATCTTGTATCTCTGATGTCCCATCTATTACTGCTCATGAAAGAAAATAACTGGTACTCTCAACAATTCTGTTTACCTTTAAGGGGGAAAATAAGAGAAGAGAAATCATTGTTAAAAAAAAAAAAAGAATGAACTGGGCCCATTAAATGTTCATACCGTAAACTTTTATGATAAAGCAAAAGTATAATAAATGCAATTAAATATAACAGAAATATGCAAAATACACTAAAATAGACATATTTTTCAGTAGCATGTGGTTGAACACATTGAGCCAAAGTCATCCCTAGTAAAGCTCCATGGACCAAAGTGGAGTTCCACCAGAAGTGGATGTAACCAAATGATTTTATGAAGACACCATCATTATAATTTCAAATAAATCACTAGGTAATGAAAAACAATATTGCCTTCACAGTTTCTCCCAGGCCTCTCTGAATCGAGATCAGCAAATCCTTCATTACAGCTGCATTGATAGCTCCCATATGTGTTGTGGCATGATGCATCCAGGGAACAGTCATCATCTTCTCTTTCGCACTCATCATAATCTGTTGGGGTTTGGAGTTTGGGGTTTTTTATTAAAAAAAAAAGAAGAAAAAATAAAGAGAGAGAGAGTGTGTGTATTACTGGCATTGTGATTATTCCTTAACTGGAACTACCATCATGGTACCCTGGACACTAGTTCTCATGTTGTTTATCTGGGAGATAGTAACACACACAGTCCGGAAGCTGCTGATGCTAGAATACTCAGTGCTTGAAGGTCAGAGTTAGCAAGAGCCTCCAGCGGCACTGCTGGCAGCTGATAATGGGAGGGCAGATCCCCCAGACCCCTTCCCCTCGGCACACCCAATTAATTCTCCCATCCCCCAAAACTGATAGCTGTCACAAGGGACTACTCCCAAACAGACTCTCCCATCCTACAGACTCAACACTCTTAAGAGGGAAGCGGGTGGTTGGTCATTTAAAGAATATTTGGAGCTGGTTGAAAAACAGGCCAAAAAGTTTGGGAAAGTTTCATCAAATTTGTTTTCCCATTCTTCGGCCAAAATTTAGAATTTCAAGGACAAATATTTGTTACAAATTTCAATTTTTGTACAGGTTCTACTTAGGATTGTGTATAAATGGAAACACAGCCACAGGTGGGTTTCAAATTTCCCACTTGTTACTCTCACTAACCACACCACTATAGGTGGCTTGTGTTAACTCTGTCCCTAAAACCCCTCAGACTAATGCCAGTTTCAGAGGGCATATATAACCCTGTTCTCAATGAAGTGCTACCATGATATGGACATTCTTTTATTATTAATGAGACACGTGTTGCTGGTTGTGGTGATGGTGGAGAAAAGGCACCACCATGTGGTCAACAGCATGGATTTCTGTGTCTTATGTAAATCAGACTCTGTGCCATAGGAGAACATGTATTTTGTTTTTACATGCAGGAGATTTAAAATGAGTGTTCACAGCCAAATATGGGCACTAAAAATCCAAAGAGATATAGAAATATCCAACCTGCACTCAGCTTTTGTAGACTTGCAGTGCACTACTTTCAGAGAAGAAACACTAAGGGCCATCTACCGCAGTGTGCAGGTTGAAATGTAACTGAGAGTATCAGAAGGGTGGAATTGCTGAAGACCGTTATTAACAACTCAGTAAGAGTGTTTAGGCAGAACATATCTCAGTAAGAACCAGAGTTGGAGAAGGATGTCTTTAGGAAAGAGCAAAGAAAGTTACAGGAGACTGTGGTTCATTTATTCTAACCAAATGAAAGATGGGGGCAAATAATAACAGATTGACCTTTTCTAATTACTTTGGGGCAGATTTTGCCATGTCTGCTCACATGAGTAGCACTCTACTCTCAAGTAGTCCCACTAAAATGTGAGTTAGGCTGGTAGAATCTGGCCTTTGTAAAACAATAACTTGATGAACAGTATGCAGCATAGCTTTATAAAGGACACAGAATGTTTGACAAAACCGATAGCCTTCTTTGATAAACAATTGTAAGTGTGGCAGCCAAGGAGAATGCATCAGATGAAATAAATCTATTTTAGTAAAGTTTTCCATACTGTCCTGCCTGCAATTCTAATTGAGAGGTTAGAACAATATTATTTGGATAAGCATGTTGTGGTGTAAATACTAAACTTGCTGATGTGTCATCAACAGAAGGATTAGAAATGATTTTATACAGAGACATCAATTTGAGGAGTTCTATAAAAAAGGATTCTACTGCAGTCAATCAATGGACTGGTCTTATTTATCTTCTTTATCAATGATCTATAAGAAGAAGGAAACTGTACAATAACTAGTGGACCTCGTTAAACCAAACTGAGGGTCTACATCTGAGCCCTGCTACACTACACATCTCACTGTATCTTTTGAAGTTCTCTAAAAGAGCTCGTGGGCTGAACTGGCAGAAGTTCTAAGGAAAAGATAATGGGATTTTCATCCAGCACTCTCACAGATGCTGTACTCTCTAAATCACAAACAAAAAGACAGGTTTTATCCTGTTGCTAGTTTTGAAAAATTACAGTGATATAAAACTGCACCTTACCACGTATGAAGAGGCTGGTGTTGTCAACTGTAAAATAGGAACTATTTTTAAAGACATCATGAAAATCTGTGGAAAGGTTGTGGATATCCAAGTCTTTTGCAGTCAGTAAATCGAAACCTACCACTATGCTTCCATTAGTAATACTGGTTATCAGCATTTTTATCAAACCAAGATCCATTTCCCGAAGACGGTTAAGAGGCAGAGATTTCCGTACCTGTGATCAAAATATAATGCATGTAGGCAGACAGTATGAGTTAAATTGTATACTGTGACTCAGAATGCCCAAACATTATGCATAACTACCGTGCTTCATGTTCAGGACAGAGACAGCAGAAAATGGGCTTTTATTTAACTACTGAATTTTCCGAATACCGCTGTTTGGCTCAAATATGTATTTAACTGTGAATATAAAACACAGGAATGATTCAGCTCAGGGTATACACAGATATTGGCAGGGGTCCCTGGTAACACTTAGCCTGCCAAGGAGAGAGATTCCATTGGTGCAATTCAGTCTCAATGCTCCTTCCATCAAGGGGCCTTTAAGGAGACAGTGCAGCCCAATACTAAGAGGCTTTGGCTATGGAGACAGCATGGGCAGAGTGGGCATCTCTGCAGCAGTATCTGCCAACAATCTCCTATGGAACCTCAACCCTATCTTACAGATGCTCCTGCAGCACAAACCCTAAGTGAATGTAGCAGCCATACCACCCCTTGCCCTCCCTTAGGGTGGATCTCCATGGAGGGCAAGCCTGGTACAGAAAGTTCCTCTACGTATTATTAAGAGTAAATCTGGCCTCCATCTGTACCCAATGATCAAATCAAAGGGGAAATAGAAAAACAGTTTCTCATGCTTTCAGAATCTCCACGCAGCCTCAGCCCAGACTAACTCAAAAATGTTTCACAGGAGTCTTCCATGGGGAGTCTTGCACTATCCCTGCAGATCCTAACTGCCACCTGGACACACGTCCCAGGCTCCCACATTTCCCTGACAGCCTCGTGGCCAGGCCAGAAAATAACTCTAAAATAATCTGAATGTGAATATTTAGCCTCAGAGCACCTCAATTAGGGCAGTTGATCATGACTAATTATAATAAACACTTAATCGATATGCAAATGTTCTGGAATTTATCTTGGGCTGAAAAGAGAAAATACAGCCTTTCCCAGTGACTATTGAACCGCCACAATCACTAGGCTATAGAGACAACCTTTTGTACTACTTTGGATAGAAGGATGGTCTTGTGTCCACAGGACTGGAATTCATAGTTCTACTTCTGGCTGTGCCGCTGATTTGCTGCACGTGTTTGGACAAGCTGTTCCACTTTTCTGTGCCTTAGCTTCCCTACATATTCCACGTAGGATAATATTGACCTGTGTCTTAAGCTCTAGATAGGCTATGAGGCTGAAAATTAATTAACTTTGAATAGCATGTTGAGATCATTGGATGGAAAGCACTATGTAAATGCAATGCTTTACTACTGATACTACCACACGGTTAAAGAGTTTGGACACCAGTAACAAGAGAGAGCAGATAATACATCCAATTTATTTCCTCTACTAATTTAGATGTAAATTGAGATGACCCATCCCAACCACACTGAGTTCCAGAGGAGGAGCCTACAACAATAATACAGAGTTTCTGAGAGAGGCTGTAAGTTTTGTGCTGAGGAAAACTGGTAAAACCACTATCCATCACATAACTTTAACTACAAAGATATGAAAGTCAGCTAGTTTGATAATATTTTATGTATCTATCATAGATTAAAAACCTTTCACAATATATGTGCAAAGGATGTGCAGAACGAAACACTGTAAACTGTTGACATAGCCTTATCTCTCTTTAAAGTTTGACTGCTGAGTAAACTGCTATTTCTATCTGCCTGTCAGACACTTCTAATATTCCACTAGTGTAATATCTAGATGCACTGAATTTGTCCATAAAGGGCCCTATTCTCCTCTCGTCCTTGCTTCAGAAGCTGCTAATAGTATCCCTGGTGTTTCTTTCCCCCCGCCTGTATTCTTTTCTGGTTTTGACCATCACTTGCTTTGTCATGTCTGAATTCAGACTGTGAGCTCCCAGAGGCATTTATTTGTGTCAGTGAATCCTAGGATATTTTTCACATTTGGAAATAAACTTACACCAAAATTTTCAAATCTGAATACCTAAAATTAGGCTTCACATTCTACAGTGAGGTACCTCGTTATAATCAGTTCTCTATTGTCAGGGCCGGCTCCAGGCACCAGCCCAGTAAGCAGGTGCTTGGGGCGGCCAAGGGGAAGGGGTGGCATGTCGGGCTGTTCAGCAGCAATTCGGAGGCGGATCCCTCTCGGAGGGAAGCACCTGCCACCGAATTACCACCGAAGAAGAAACCGGCGCGGTGGAGCTGCCGCCGGAATGCCGCTGATCACAATTGCAATCGTGGCTTTTTTTTTTGCTTTTCTTTTTCCCAGCTGCTTGAGGCGGCAAAAACCCTGGAGCTGGTCCTGTCTATCGTTGTTATTTATTTCACAGTAGCAAATGTGGAAAGAAGCTCAGAGCCCCACTGTGCTAGGTGCTGTGCAAACAGAGTGAGACACAGTCCCTACTTCAATGAGCTTACACTCTAAGACAACAAGACAGACAAACGCTGGGACAAACCTAAGACATGCACTGTCCTCCTGATGCACGTACATCACTCCCATTAGCTTCAAATGAGAACGCCAAGAGGAGGAAATATCCAAAGTTTTAGAACTTGAGGTTTCATTGCTTGAGGGGTGATTACCCTGCTTGTGCACATCTACTCCTGCTAGCTCTCCTCAAGCTAGAATGAGTATGACTAGCAATGTAGCTGCAGTAGCATGGGTAGTGGCAGTGGAGGCATGGTTGAGTTGTGCTGACTACTGAACTACCAATTTCAGGTGGGACTGTACTTGGCATGGTTAAGCCATGCCTCTGTTGCTACTGTCCATGCAACCATGGCTGCACTGCTATTTATAATCAAGCTAACTCAAGTATGTGTATGTGAGCAAGGGAATCACCCCTCTAACTCATAGCATAGACAGTCTCAGAATAATAATTCTTGCCCTTTGCTTGCAAGATCCTCTATTTAAATTCCCTCATTCCTATATCATAGAATCGTAGACCTGGAAGGGACCTCGAGAGGTCATCTAGTCCAGTCCCCTGCCCTCATGGCAGGACTAAGTATTATCTAGACCATCCCTGACAGCTGTTTGTATAACCTGCTCTTAAAAATCTCCAATGGAGATTTCACAACCTCCCTAGGCAATTTGTTCCAGTGCTTAACCACTCTGACAGTTCGGAAGTTTTTCCTAATGTCCTAAATCTCCCTTGCTGCAATTTAAGCCCATTGTTTCTTGTCCTATCCTCAGAGGTTAAGGAGAACAATTTTTCTCCCTCCTCCTTGTAACAACCTTTTCCGTACTTGAAAACTGTTATGTCCCCTCTCAGTCTTCTCTTCTCCAGACTAAACAAACCCAATTTTTTCCAATCTTCCCTCATAGTTCACATTTTCTAGACCTTTAATCATTTTTGTCACTCTTCTCTGGGTTCTCTCTAATTTGTCCACATCCTTCCTGAAATGTGGCACCCAGAACTGGACACAGTACTTCAGTTGATGCCAAATTAGCACGGAGTAGAGCGGAAGAATTACTTCTCGTGTCTTGCTTACAACACTTCTGCTAATACATCCCAGAATGATGTTTGCTTTTTTTTGCAACAGTGTTACACTGATGGCTCATATTTAGCTTGTGGTCCACTCTGACCCCCAGATCCCTTTCCGCAGTACTCCTTCCTAGGCAGTCATTTCCCATTTTGTATGTGTGCAACTGATTGTTCCTTCCTAAGTGGAGTACTTCACATTTGTCCTTATTGAATTTCATTCTATTTACTTCAGATCATTTCTCCAGTTTGTCCAGATCATTTTGAATTATAATCCTATCCTCCAAAGCACTTGCAACCCCTCCCAGCTTGGTATCGTCCGCAAACTTTATAAGTGTACTTTCTATGCCATTATCTAACTCACTGATGAAGATATTTGAACAGAATCGGACCCAGAACTGATCCCTGTGGGACCCCACTTGTTATGTCCTTCCAGCATGACTGAACCACTGATAACTACTCTCTGGGAATGGTTTTCCAACCACTTTTGCACCCACCTTATAGTAGCTCCATCTAGGTTGCATTTCCCTAGTTTATGAGAAGGTCATGCGAGACAGTATCAAAAGCTTTACTAAAGTCAAGATATACCATATCTACCACTTCCCTCCCATCCACAAGACTTGTTACCCTGTCAAAGGTTGCTCTCAAATCGTGTCAAACCATCAAGCTCTCGATCAAGCTCTCAAGTGAGCAGCATTTCATAGATCGATGTTTGCGAGGTAGACAACGAGCAGCTTTGCTATGTTCAGGCTATTTCTCCATTAAGGGCTAGGTTGGGAAAGGCACGGCCACGAGTAAGTGGCAGCACACAGCTGCGCTGTCCAGGACAGCCACAATTCCTTCCCTACTCCCCCCTTGCTCCTGGGCCAGCGGAGTAAACTGACATTTTACAGGGTGCAGCTTCTCCCCTCCCATTAGTCTAGCTCTGCTCTCCAATGCACTGGGGGTAGAGACAGGCTTCACCCATTCCCCACCTACTTGCTCTTGGGAAGAAATATCCAGGGTGCCACACCAGACCTGGACTCAAAATCCAAGAAAGTCTTACTTGGCCAAACAGTGGGGTGGGGCCTTTCTCCTCTTTACTTTGAAACATCATGAAAGATAAGGCTAGATTTTGGCCTTAAATTTTCATCTTTCATATTTGTTGTCTGAATTTCAGCCATTAAGTATGTCTGCAATCTTCCCTTGGACCTTCCTTAGCATTCACCAATATTCCCTTCTCACAATTAGCTTTGTTTTGTGGACTCCATTTTAATGGAGGGTTTTGTTTTTTTATTTTATTCAGAGCTAAGCACCTGGAAAACATTATAGTTACGTTCACATCATAGTTAGCCACTAGGTGACACTACTAGCCTCTCTCTTCAGATTACTGCATGACTTAACAATGCCCTACCATTAAAATAATGTGTGATAAAAGCGGGAGGCAGAGGGAGCTCCCTGGTATATAAAAGGAAAGGAAATTTCTTTCTCTGACTTTTTAAAAGAAATAATTATATTAAAAAGGAAAATCCATCCCTCTACTTTGAGGTTTTACTACCAGGAAATAAATCTAGCTATAATACCTTCAGTCCTCTTAGCATATGCGCAACATGCCTCAGGTGGCATGCAAACAGATTCATCACTGAATTTGGTCTGCTGGTTAGATCAGGGTACAAAGGAAACACCAGGAACTCCTAAATAGAACAGGTAAAGGATATGCCTACACTGCAAGTGAAAGTGTCATTGTAGCACGGGTAGGCATATCCATGATAGCTTTAATCTAGCTACCACAGGTAACAACAGTAGCGTAGATGTGGTGGCATAGGATTCAGCACAGGCTAGCTATCCAAGTAATAGCCCTCTGGGGACAATGGGTATGTACTGGGTCGGCTAGCCCACCCTGAAGTCCATGCCACTGGGTTTTCACTACTATTCTTACCTTGCTAGCTAGATGAAAGCTAGCACAGCTGTGCTACAATTACACCTTCACTTGCAGTACAGTACATTGAAAGGTAAAAAGGAAAAGGCACATTAGTGCCAAAAGGAGAGTTACAAGAGAGGAGGAAAACACTGGCAAACTAACAGCTACAACACGAGACGGGAACCTCCTTTGGTAAAGTAAGAAAACCAGGAGGGAGATAAACCCAAAGTTAAGAAGTAGCCCTCATGGAGGAGCCAGGGGAAGCCAGGCTGAAATGCTAGTGAAATTAAAGGAGCCTCAGTAACATGGCTGGAGGGTTAGTGCTGTTGAGGGGTAAGAGACAGAAATCGGTTCAGAGTGGAGTGGCTGTCTGTGTGGAAGGCAGTAGTAATTTCTGAAGGGTGCTGGTTAGAGATAATAGCCACCCTGCCAATAGATCCAGGGCAAAATGCTAGCAATACAGGCAGTAGCTAATCTGGGCACTTCTAGACACATATGTAGGGAGCCCTGTTGAAGAATTAGAATTGCAATGAAACCCTGGAGACTGATAATAAAATGAGTAAGAGGCTATTTTAACAGAATAGGCTATTGCTATTTAGGATGGTGTGTACGAATCCTTCCCACCTCCCGCTCTGCCCCCCATTGCTGCTGTCTTCACCTACTGCATTTTCTGATGGGGCCAACTGGAAGAAAAGTGCAACCTAGTGCAGCACTAATAGACTCGAGTCCACATCACCCAAACCACCCCCACAACTGACACTAACTGCCATCCTTCTTGGCAGTCTCAGAGAGGCTGAGGAACATGCCCAGAGACAGAATTACCCTCTCACTCCCACTGACAATTCCTCCAAGCCAGGGCCAAAGGTTGCTCTACAGCACCCTGCCTCTGTTTTCCCCCTCTTCAGGGTCCTTTAAGAACACACTCAGTTCAAAGGTAGTTGAAACAATCCTCTCCTGAGGTCCAATTTATTGAGTACTAAGGGTAACTGCAACATCCTGCTCTTTTTGTACTGGAATTGCCAGATTCCTCTCAGGTGGGCCTCATCCGTAATCAGGGTTGGCTTAACCCCAGGCTCTTCAGCCCATGAGGCAAGCCACCTTGTTACAAAGTGCATTGGCAGGACAGCAGGGGGAAGCTAGCTTGGACATTGACAGTGCAATCTGTCAATTCAGGCTTTTACATCTTGCTTTTCTCCACACTGTAACATGAACAGGATTTCAATCTCCAGCACTGTCAATCTAGCACCTCTACGAAGCACTACATTCATTTTTTAAAATATGGTGATTTTTACAAATAAGTAAATATATGTGGATTGCGAAGACATAATTCCATAAAACAGATTTAAGGAAACCTTCTGGCAAAGCTTACTTAACTGGGGCTTGAGCCTGCTCTTAAAATCAGTGGGACTTTTCCCATTTACTTTAATGGGATCAAGGTCTGGCCCTTACATCCCGAAAAGAAGATTGTAAAGATTTTCCAGCCTCTCTCTTCTTTGACAGATAGGATCACAAGAATTGTCATAAGACACTATCAGGAGGAAGAGTATTTTGCCTCGGGCAGTGGCTTATGTCCAATGGTTCACAGATGGATGGGAAAGACTCCATAATACACCTGGCCAGTAGTATTGTTGGAAGGAACAATTATTTCCTTATTTTCACAGGTGATCAACTTAAGCCTAAAGCATGAGTGTTGGGTAACAGTGTGACCTAGCTTACATTGCTATCAGTCTTACTTTAATTCCGCTACCTAATCTTTTTAAAGATAAACTACTTACGTCAATGATTTTCTGGAGCAGAGAAGTTGATTGTATGCTGCATAAAGATAAAATATTTCATTTTATCCATTTTAATAAAATATGAAAGGGACAGGGACTGGACAAGGCCTTGATTAAGGTTCTAATATCCAAAATAGCCTGAAACATATAACAATGCTGAATAAGAAGGAGGTCAGTGGATGCTTGCTGCATTTTTACTTTGCATGAGCATGTCACTTTCATTTTACGGCTGTTGAACAGATATTGCTAGGATGTGTCAGCCTGAGGCCTAAACAGCTTCAAGAAAGCTGTGACCCATTGACTGCACATAGGGAAGGTGTAAACTAGCAACAGTGGGAAGTTATTTTATACCTTACACATTCTCTCTCTATCAAAATTCTCCTGTGTTTTCATGCTGCATAGAGCATTCTTCACTTTCTATCCTGAACTCTTCCTGGGAATGGTTAAACTGTTGCCACTTTACATCCCAGAGATGGCTGTATTTCAGGGATACTTAAAGTGCTTTGCTGTCTTTGGATGAAAAGCTCTAGAATGGTCATCACAAATTTATCATTGTCAGTATTAATCTCCCTAGCAATGTATCAGTAATGTAGACTTGTGAGAGGAGACAGACAGCTGGAACATGTCCAGTGGTTTTCCAATGTAAAGGGACCTGGGTGTTTGTGGAATAAATGTGAAAAGGAACAACAAAGACAAACAATTGATGGATTAGCCAAAAAATAAGAAAAGGAGGGTGGCACCTCCAACGTAAGTCCCTCTGAATTACAAGACGGTTAAAGGAAATAAACAGATCTTCCAAGGCAGTTTGATATTCTGTGCCCTAATTAAATGTGGTATTAAAGCTGACTTAATAAAGGGTGGGAGAAATAGGTTATAAAATTAGGGGATATGAAACAGGATAATAATAAAAATCTCTACTATATCAGACATGAGTGGATCTGAGAAAGGACAACAACAGAATTAAGTTGCATTGATATAGTGCCTTGCAGTCCAAAGATCTCTAAGTGCTTCACAAATATTCATTAGCTCCTCAAAACACGCCTATGAATTAAGTTTGCTTGATTATCCCCATGTTACTGATGGGGAAATTGAGGCACAGAGAGCCAGGAATAAACTCCCAAACTTCTGATTCCTGGGCTCATGTTGTAACCACTGCACCATGCTTCCTCTTTTTTCTAATGTAATCAATGGGTCTCAATTCATTTAGGTATATGGGGATACAGGTATGGCACATGTATCGGCCAATGATATTCCTCATTTTATGAAGCCCATGTACAAATAATGACCATTTTTAATCAACTTACTTCACCAAGAAACAGCTGTGTAAAGTTATGATACTCTTCACTACTTGCATTGTTCAAGCCTGCAGTGTATTTCACATTTGTTATTCTTACTGATCCATTCAATTTTTGAACAGCTGCAAAATCAGAAAACAGTTATTTAGAATAATGTGATCCACAGACCATTGGTGTTTTGCAGAAAGCTGTCTGGCACATGGTGTAGGTATTCCTCCTAGTTTCTACCTGCTGAATCGGGTCAAACTAATGTAAATAATTTCCCAGTGTTACTTTCCCACAGAAGCAACTGCTGTAATTGCTACAGAGACGTCACAAGCCTATGAATGGGAAGAGAGGAGATCCACAAGACATGATTTGTATCAATTGTACCATTCCAGTGCCAGCCTCAAGTGCTGACTTTATACCACTGTTAAATTTGCAGTCGTTGTCAGCCCATTGTTTTCTACCTGTCCACACATCCAACAGCTGCCACTAAATCATCCTTAGTATGTCCATCAAACCCTGTCCTGGCCATGTGCTCTCATATAAATAGAAGTCCATTTCCCCCATTGATTTCAGTGGCATTAAAAGCCGACCCTTTAAGAAGCAACCATAAGAGTTGTTTCTAAATGAAATTACCAGTCTTTACTTTCTGGCGTGCTGGTTTACTTTCCATCCCACAAACTTCTGTCGTGATTTCAATGGTGTACAAGATCCCAGGTTTTAGCCCTGGCACTGTCAGACTCGTGCTCTGGATTTTAGCCTCTGATATTAGCTGGTTTTCCTGAAGCAGCAGAAATCGGAAAGCAGGATTCAGTGCAGAATCTGTGGACCAGGCTACATGAAAGCTGATGCTAGTCACATGGGAGAAAATAATCCTTTGAGCTGGGACAGGTACTGGGAAGAAAAGAAATTATCATCAATCAAACCTCTGGGGTAAGGGGGGAAAGTACCACTTCTCTCTTAGAACTAACTATTGAAGCGGGCTCTACTCTACTCTACAATGATTCTGATGCATTAGGAATGCCTTTAAAATTAAATGATAGATTATTGGAATTTAAGCATTTTTACTCAGTGTGTCTGCTGCAGTTCATCTTGCAGCCTTGGAATGGATCCTAGAAAGGCTAGCCATGTTCAAGTATCTGACTTCAATGACCATTACTTAGGTAATTTTCAATATTAAAATATCTGGATGTAAATTTTAACAAATAAAACAAGTCTAATATTGCCTAAAGCCTGTACCGATAGCAAGCTGAGCAAGATTAGATAAGGAGAGTATTTGGATGGGTAAACTCCAGGGCAGAGATGTTGCACCAGGGAGATGCTATGGGACCCTTGACACACAGAGCAGGGGGGTGGGTTCCTCAAAAATCCTATACTTCCTGCCTCGAGCCAGCAGATGCTGTTATGATGTTTCCTCTTCTCAGTCACAGTAGCTAGCAGCAGTCCCTTGGCTGTCCCCTTTCTTGGCTTTCAGTATCTTCAGAGGAGGCAGCAAGGGCAGGAGAAGCAGCCATCCAGCCAACATCCTGTGTGCTGTGCTAGGCAGCTTCACAAAGCACTAGAAGGGACTGGGGAGCGGGGGCTGGTGGTGGTAAGTGGCAGAGAGCGATGAGGGTGGGATCCCAGGAACAAGTGGGAGAGAGTTTCCAAGAGATAAAATGAGGCCCAAGGAGGTAGGGATCCTGAATAGAGTAAATAGAAGTGGGGGAGATGGGAAGGCAGGAGATCCAAGGAGCGGGAGACAGGAAGGTGTCAGGAAGAGAATGGGGCAGAAAGGCCTGGAGGCTGGAGTCGGGGAAGGGACAGATTTAGAAGGAGTAAAAGAAAGGATAACATGGGGGGAAATAGACACTGTAAAAGGAAAAAGAGACAGGCAGAGATCAAGAGGGAAGAAAAATGTTGAGAAAGACAGTGGGACAAACCCCAAGGTAGCAGTAAGTTAAGGGGAGAAGTGGATAGTGGACATGAGGGGCGCCATGGGGAAGCTAAGGATGGATGGTAGAAATGAGGGGGTAAGTGAGTGGTTAGTGCTGGAGTGTGCATAACGAGGAGAGGTGCAGAAGCAGAGGAAGGGCTGGGGAAAGTGAATGGGGCAAATAATGGATAGCGAGTGATGATGGATAAGAGGTGATTCAGACAGAGTAGGGGAGAGACTAGGGAAGCTGAAGTAGCAGCACGGTAGGTGGAATGCAGAAGCAAGCAGCAGCCATACTGGCGAGTAAGGGTGGCTCTACTTTCTTTTCTGATATAAATAGGATGACCAGACAGCAAATGGGTAATAGGAGCCTATATAAGAAAAAGACCCAAAAATGAGGACTGTCCCTATAAAATCGGGACATCTGGTCACCCTAGATATAAACATTTTCCCTGAGCAAAGTAAAAGCAGCACACATGCTCCTTTATGCCACCACAGCATTTTTATTATCAGTTTGCTTGTTGGCCTGGACCCAGAAGCATAGGGAGCGAGGTGTTTCCCAATATCTCCAGTGAGGAGGAACACAGCCAGCCCTGAGACCCGTGCAGAGCCAGAGGGAAGTGGCAGGCCTCAGCACAGAACCTCCAAGTTGCAAAATCTTGTTTAATTTACTAGAAGGTGCTGAAAGCCTGTACAGTGTCTCCTTTATTTATAAAGTAACCCCGTGCTTTGCACTCCTTTCCCGACTGCTACTTCAAACACTAGCTCCTGTGAGGTTGAGACACTTTTATTCTCTGTTTATATCCAAGGGGTGAATTGTGAGCATTTTATGTTCCTAGTTTACTATGTTAATTAAAAAGGGAAGGCGAAAAACAGCCTGTGGCCTCACAGGAGACATTGCTCAATCCAGTGACCTGGCCCTGATGAAGAGACTGACACTTGCAATGTCTTCATTGCCTGCCCCACTATCACTCATAGCAGCATTTCCTTTAAAAAGGCTGCAGAGGCTGCAGTAAAGCAGA
Source organism: Terrapene triunguis (assembly GCF_002925995.2). Classification (NCBI taxonomy): domain Eukaryota; kingdom Metazoa; phylum Chordata; order Testudines; family Emydidae; genus Terrapene; species Terrapene triunguis. The sequence goes on from NW_020664382.1 coordinate 1,571,816, forward strand.
AGCCTACACTGACTCTCCATTTCCTTTTCAGAAAGGACATTAGAAGCTAAAAGCAGGAGACACTGGTGAAAGCAGTGGCTGAGCCAACCAGAAATAATCAGGTCAGGCGCAACTCAATAATACATTAAGTAAATAAATGTAATATTTGCAGATGGTGACATTCAGATCCAGACACAACCATAATTAGAATTTAAGGCCTGAATTTTTATCCAAACCCCAACTCTGGTTCAGATCCAAATGCTGAATCAAAAAGGTGGAAAATTCATAAGAACCATTGTAATACATCTCCCTAGATCCAGGCAGATCATGCCTCCTCATTGCCCTAATCACTCCTCATTAGAAGTCTTCACGAAGTTGCTCTCAGATCTCCACACACTTCCCCTCTTTGCTGGGGTTTTCAGGAGTCCGGCTGACCCTTTCCTGACTGGCAACTTTTAGGGAAGTGCAAGATCAGACCATCTCTCCCACACACACACACACACCAAGTTATACAGGCCCCTCAACCTATGGGTATCCTACATTCTCCTGTGCCAGGGAAACACTCCCTCAGCTGGTAAAGGGACTTCAATAGTCTTTGTAGGCTGCAGCCTACAAGTGTCATAGCAAGAGAGAGGATCCCTCCCCAGATCATTGTGGACCAAGAGGTTTATCATAATGTTAAATGGAGCAACGTTTAAGGTGTTACATGAGTCACCTCACTGTTTTTGAGGACAGACTTCTAAAGTGTTACAAATTGATGAAACTACTATCAAAACATTGGAAGGTTCAGTTATTTTGGCAATGCTCTGACATGCTTATTTAGAAAAATGCACCTAAGAATAATGCCAAGCCTACAAGAAAATATATATTTCAAAAAGACAAACTAAATTTTGGTCAGTCCCATCCCATACCCCAATACATACACAACTATGCATTTTTCAGAACCCTGACTTCTTCTTGTGAACAATTACTGAGCATGCAGGACAGTGCTGTGATGCATACTTACTACAATCTGTGTTCGGGAAAGTAGTAGCACTGAAAGCTGGTGGTGAGAAGTCAGGGGAAACAGGTGGCACTGAGAATGATTCTTTAGGAGGTGTCTCAGACCAAGAGTTGCTAACTCTTCCCATCTCTTCATGTACATCAAGGGTGGAATTTAGAGTATAAATTGTAGGGTTTTCTGTAGTAGGCAGGGATGTACTGGAGCCATCCTGAGAACTTGCTTCAGGAACCTGCAGAGGTATGTGGGTCTCTCCTATAGTTTTATTTCTCACAATGGCAGAAGTTGTATTTGAAACCATAGATAACATGGGCAATGGTGAAGTGTGCTGCTCTTGACTGGTTGCATCCCTGGACGCACTGGTAACAGTAGTCAGTTGCTGTGGTGCACCAGTTAAAGTCTCTTCCATAGAGTTTTCAAGTGATGCACTTACAACTTTCCATTGTTCTGTCACCACGACTAGTGTTTCGATGGTTGTTGAACCCTCCATACCAGTTGTGCTATTTCTTTCAAATCCAATTGACGATGTCATGCCTTGTCTCTGAGTGACTGGAGGACTGCTGATGGAAGAATGACTGCTTGACGCTTGCGTACCACTTGATGGCAGCACAGTAGGCATATTTAATGTGGTACTCCTCTTGGGGCTGAGAGTAGTCATTGTTCTTATTTCAGTGATTGCTGGTGAAGCATGCAGTCCAGTACTTGTTTCAGGTGGTATTTCTGTCCTGCCTGATTCATTTAGGGGCATCATTTCAGTAACTGGGTTCACAATTTCACCTGTAACAACATTGTTATGACACTGAAATGGACGTTCAAACCGAAGGAATAAAACATTAGAACATTCCCTATTTTATTTTAAAATCTATCAGATCATTTTAGTATTATGTAAGCAAGATGTGTGTATTTCGTTAACACATTTACCCAATAAGCTACTCAGAACAGGGTCTGGTAGTGTGGTTTACTGCTCTGCCTTGCTACACAAAGGAAGCAGATTCAATTCCTGGTTTCCCTCTCTTCTGGTCAGCAGGACATGGATCACCAGTGAGGAGAGCACTTAGCTCCTGGGTTGCACAGGAACTCATTACTCAAAAGCCACCCTTCTGGCTGATTAAGGAGTGTTATTGAGAGGATCCAAAGGGAGATCTACCCGGTTCTCCCTTCCTGGAAGGATGGTGGTGACAATGCAGGCCCTTGAGCATAGGAGATGGTACACTGTATGCTCCTGGGGTACCGTGCACACATTCTGCACTATATAAACGGTAGATGACAATAAAAATAAAGTGGAGGTGGCGAAATGATGTGTTCCAGCTCTTCCTGAAAAAAGAAACTAAATGCTCACCTTCACAGTTTCTTCCAGGCCGAGATGGATTGGTATCCATGGTTGTCTTGCATCTGCACATGTATGAGCCCATTAAATTGATACACTCTGCATACATACAGCAGTCATTCTCTGAACGAGATGCACATTCGTCCCAGTCTGTAATGCCAAAACCAAAGTGTCAGTAAAACAATCTCTTTTCTGGCTGAATTGAGATATAACTAGAAATAATCACAAAATACTCTTGAACTTATTTAAATAGTTCTCAGTCCTCACAGTTTATCTGAGATCCAAGTTTTGAGTGACTCGGAACATTGCCTGATCTTGATATCCTTGCAGATCAAAATAAAAAAAAATGGGTGTTCTAGCCAGGAAAAGATTTTTGCAAAGGGGATTCTTTAGATTTTTTTCATAGATTTAAAATAAGACACTGTAAGCTTAAACCAGAGAAAGTTGGTTGGGCATTAGAAAATACAATGTGTATTTACACCAGAGAAACAAGTTACTTCAGATCATACACTCCACTGAATTCAGTTTACCACATCTCATGAGATTTCATGTACCAATGAAGTTACAACCCAAGGATGCATCTGGATCAGCAAGTCCACTGGAAATGTACTTTGGTTTAAACAGACTTTTGATCCAATTTTTTCTTATTTGGAAGAAGTGATGCCGACAGGGAACACTCTTGAACGAGGCAGTTCTAAGGGTGAAAACTCACATTCTTTAAAAAAAAGTGCCTTTGTAAAAGCAGTAGCATAAAATCTAGTGTCATAGCTGATACCCTTTTAGGCAGTCTCAGGAGAGAGACCATGGATTGGGTATATAAGAAAATGCTTTAAGGGAGCCCTGCTATGGTAAAGTGGAAAAAGCTTCCACCACCACTGCCAGTGCTATGTATGTGGCTAAATATAAGATTTAATTCTCCAGTGTGCTCTCTCTGACATCTTTCATGAACACTTGGACCCCAATCCATCAAACCCGTAAACATGTGATTAACTTTACATATGTAAGTAGTCCCATTAAGTTCAATGTGATTACTCATACATGGCTAAATCTTTACAGGATCAGAGCACTAGTTCACTTGGAAAAAAAGACTATACTGAAAAAGTAGTCCCAGCTACAAACCACTCTGATCAAAGGACTGGAAAATTGAGTTGCTCAACATAACATCTTAGGCTATGTCTACACTGGCAACTGAACGACAAAACTTTTGTCTTTCAGAGGTGTTCAAAAAACACACCCCGCCCCCACCCCGAAAGATAAAAGTTTTGCGGACGACAAGCACCAGTGTGAACAGCTCTTTGTCAGCAGGAGCACTCTCCTGCAGACAACACTAACGCTGCTCATTGGGGGTGGAAGCTTTTTGTCAGCAGGAGAGCCGACAAACAGCAGCTACACTGCGCGCCTTTTAGTGACACGGCTCTAGCGACACAGCCATGTTGCTAAAAGCCGTGTAGTGTAGACATAGCCTTAGGCTCCTGTTCTGAAAATGTACAGATATTCATTACTGTGATATTTTTTTCTATAACAAAGGAAACTTCTATTCTAGAAATAGAAGAGGAAAAGTGTGTGTGCACGCATGCATTTGTCTTTGTGCCTGAGCACATGCTTCATTTGGTACTGCCCACCCAGGTGACATTTTGTTTCTCTCTCTTTCAGACTCATGAGCTAATTGCCATATTTTATTTATCCAAAGTCCACATCCATTTTTAAGTTGAAACCAACCCCATTGATAGGGTGCTGAAGTACCACGATTTACTACACCATAAGGAATGCAAGAACTTCACTAATGTTTTACCAAAGCATGGGCCCACTGTGACTTTTGATAGAGTTTTATGCTGTTAGAAGGATGTTTCCTCTCTAATTATAAAATAATTTACACATTCCATTACTCATGAAGATTTTCAGTGAGGTTTTCCTGTCATTTTGCTGAGTGTGCCCCCTGTATGCCAGTTCCCTTACGCCTCAAGACTGAGAGCCTTATTCCATGAGGTAACAGTTACCGCAGCTAAATTCTTTGTCCTGTGCTGATTGGCTGTTTGCGCCAACCGTCTCCCACTCCACCCCCAGTCTTTTCAGATCAGCATCATTCCACCTGCTCTCCATACTTCCCTCCTCCCTTTCCTCCCATGCTATTACCCCTCACTTCAGTGTCCCTTTTCCCTTCCTCGGAGCTTGTCTACACTTGAAATAGCAATTCAGTGTAGACACTCACTGCAACAACAGGAGGGGTTCTCCGATCAGCGCAGTTATTCCACCTCCCTGAGAGGCAATAGCTAGGTTGATGGGAGAATTCTTCTGCTGACCTAGTGCTATCTACACCGGGGGTTAGGTCAGTTTAACTATATTGTTCAGGGGTCTGGATTTTTTAACACCCTGAGAGATGTAGCTGGGTTGACTTAATTTTTGAGTGTAGACTTGGCCTTAGTCTTTTCATCCAGCTAATCCTCATCCCACTCAAACAATTATAAAAATAATTCTTTCCAGGCCATCACTTTGTTCACTTGCTGGTACGTTATAGTTGCATATGTAAGGGTACATACATATTGTATTCTTTTTCTATCTTATCTATTTAGATTTTCAGCTCTTTGGGGCAGGGCCTGTCTACTTCTCTGACTGTACAATGCCTAGGACAATGAGCACCCATTCTTGGTTAGTCTATTAGGCACTACCACAGTAGACATAATAGATAATGATAATATATCATCCCAAAGAAAGATGCTTATGGCCCCAGTACTTTCAGCTATATTAGCCCTCCTGATTTTTTCAACTGTGCTGTTTTAGGGATGCCAAGTTCCCTTTGTGTCAAATCAAGCCCTTATCCTTAGCTAATGTAAAACAATGTAGATTCATTCATAGAAATGGAGCTATACTGATTACACCAGCTGAAGATATGGCCATGCTATTCAGGAATCGTTAGGAGATGCAGTTTTGATACAGCTGGAAAACCTGATATACAAATATTTCCCTGTGTTTTCAGCTTTATTTTGTGCATTTAATTTTCAGACATTTTTGATAAACGAATGTTTGTCCAGAGTTAAGAAACATAAGCCTTTTTCTAGCTATACAGGAGAGTGGAGTAGTTCTCTGTGCCATTCCGGGGAACTGCTGCTGGGTAAGAATGTTACTTGAACTCTCCTGGATTTTTGAATTAAAACATTTTAGAACTTTTGCCCTCCCTGATCCCTTCACACTCAAAATTCCCATATAATGTATGTGCAGCAAAGGGCAAACACTCCAATGACGTATTTTGGCACATATCATTATCACTTTGCAAGATTGTATCAGATGAACATTTGATCAATATATGCTTCAGCTACAGTTTGTCTCTTCATTAATTCCATCCACCCAGATCTGCAAGTTGGAAGGGTGTTTTTCTTGACCATGCTAAATAAGCTTTTATAGGACATGTTATTCAGAGAGCCAACCACCGATTTTGCTGCCTTTGGCAGCTGTCTGAACTCTGGTTGGCTCTGTCAGTTTTGAAACCTGATGCCACAACCATTTGATTAGAGAAAATAGTGGGTACTGTAGATCAAAAGAGGATTACTGCAACATAAATTCCATGCACAGTTCCTTAGCTCATTTCACTGGGATGACATCAGGTAATTTCTCTGGCTGGACTTTTATCACAGAAATGTTGGATTACATTTTTTAAAATCTGGATCAAACACAACAGCAGCAGCCTTGAATATACAGTATTCCAGAGGGGATGTGTCTTTCACATACCCATAGTAATCCACACACTACCCTCAGCTATCCACGAGATGGCAACCTCCTAGTATCCCACAAAAAGCAGAGGAGGAAGGGAGAGAGGGAGGGGGGAAACTGGCTAATCCAGGCTCCGCTCATTCCCACATCAGGACCCACACACCATAAACAGAGGGAAGGATGCCCATAGAGGCGTAAGATACCCACCATCCCTTCTCCCCTAGCCACTTGGGCCGAGGGGCAAAGAGTTGCAAGAGGCCCATTCTAGTTCTAAGCCTGTGAAGGGAGATCTGATTTCACTATTTTCCTTACAACACTATTGCTGTTAGCGTAACACTGTACCTTCTTTCTATGTAAAGTATTTTTGATAAAGAATGTAAATGCTATTGCAGGTTATGAAAATACTACTTTTTTTAAAAAGCTCTACCTTCTACTGAGGCGCTCTGCTGATCAACCAAAAACACTGAGCTTCTATACAGAGAAGAAAGCATAGGAGCAAATGTGGACACATCTATTGGAAACTCAGGGTCCTGTACAATGATTCTAAGCCTCACAATGATACTTCCAGCTTTCAGGGACTCAATTTGCACCTTCAGCTTCCCAGTTTTGTATAATATAGAAATATTTGGTGGAAATGAGTTTTCAATCTGAAAAAAGTGAGAGAAATGTTGATAATACAATAAGAACACAATTAAAGCAGCACATTACAAATTTTAAGATGTATGCTCTCTCTATCTTAATATTCTATATATATCACTTATAGAAAAACATCATCCAGTCTGTGATATAAATCAGCAAAAAATGAGCAATTCAGCTGAGTCTAATACACCCACAACACAGTGGAAGGCCATAACATGAATTAAGAACAGAGAATCAATACATTTTGAATATTTGTAGTGTCCAAGAAGAGATTTCAAAGCTATGATATCTACCTCTCTCTGTGTAAGTGCCCTTGCTGTCAAGCACTAATGGGTTTCTGAAGACTAATTCTCATTTACTTTAGGGCCCCTTTTTGCACCACTCTAACACCGTAAAGGAGTTAATGTCATTTATAACTTAAGGCCTATTTGCTCTGCCAGAGCAGTGCAAAGGGCCACAGGGTAAATGAGAATTAAGCCCTAAAAGATTTGATATGTGGTAATAAGAGTGGAGATGGGTCAATTAGCATTTCAGATTCTGGGCCAACTCCTAAGCCCCAATGAGGTAAAAAATAGCTTCAGTCCTGATTTAGGTGGCCAGCTAGGGATTCTCCTGGCATAGGGGAATGCCAGGGTGCCTTTGGGCCAGCTAGGGTGACCAGATCTCCCAATTTTATAGGGACAGTCCCAATTTTGGGGTCTTTTTCTTATATAGGTTCCTATTATCCCCCCACTCCCTGTCCCGATTTTTCACATTTGCTGTCTGGTCACGCTAGGGACAGCATAGCCAGAATCCATAACCAACCTTCTTTGTTCCCCCAAGAGTAAGGACCAGGTCACAGGCATGCTGGGGAGAAGGAGTGGTTGGAGCATTCTGTGCTAAACTACTGGACTGATCCCAGTTAGAGCAGCTCTGAGATGGTCTCATATACATCTGAGGTCAAATCAGCCCCCAGCAGGTGCTGGGATCAGGGAGTGCAGAGGTGGCATAAATCCATCTTCCTATCCTTTTCCTGAGTTCTGTACTGAGCCCTCTGGACCCAAGGATAGGAGCTGTTCACTGCTATGAAACTGAACTAGAGTAAAAAAAAATGTAAAGCTCCTAAGTGATTTAGAAGCCTAAGTCTCATTTCCAGAAGTCACTCAGGTGCTTAGGAGCCTAAGACTCATTGATTCATTGACCTTCAGTGAGATTAAGGCACCTAAGTGACTTTTGAAATGGGACTTGGGCACTTCTGAAAAATGTCTTGTCTAATGAACAATGATGCTACAGATCAAACTGAGCCCTGGCTCAAATGAGCAGAATAGAAAAGGGGAACTAAAATGATTAGGGGTTTGGAACAGTCCCATATGAGGAGAGATTAAAGAGGCTAGGACTTTTCAGCTTGGAAAAGAGGAGACTAAGGCGGGATATGATAGAGGTATATAAAATCATGAGTGCTGTGGAGAAAGTGAATAAGGAAAAGTTATTTACTTGTTCCCATAATATAAGAACTAGGGGACACCAAATGAAATTAATGGGCAGCAGGTTTAAAACAAATAAAAGGAAGTTCTTCTTCACACAGCGTACAGTCAACCTGTGGAACTCCTTGCCTGAGGAGGTTGTAAAGGCTAGGACTATAACAGGGTTTAAAAGAGAACGAGATAAATTCATGGAGGTTAAGTCCATTAATGGCTATTAGCCAGGATGGGTAAGGAATGGTGTCCCTAGCCTCTTTTTGTCATAGGGTGGAGAAGGATGGCAGGAGAGAGATCACTTGATCATTACCTGTTAGGTTCACTACCTCTGGGGCACCTGGCATTGGCCACTGTCGGTAGACAGGATACTGGGCTGGATGGACCTTTGGTCTGACCCAGTATGGCCGTTCTCATGTTCTTATGTTCACTGACTTCATTAGCCTTGAACTCACTTGCACAAGGCCTGTATGTGTCCCAGTGACTTTGTGTTCTAAATTTTGATGCCAATATGGTACAATTCTAGAGCTCTCGTCTGCTGGTTTGTCCCTAGTTCACCTGTTCAAATCCATGTGACCTGACTGAAACCCTCACAGGCTGCAGTTTATCTGAAACACACAATCCCAACCCAATTGCAGTGGAATCCAATTACAAAGAAATCTGAGACTAGGACAAGACAAAATTGACTTTTTAAAAAATGGATAGCTTATATAAATCAATTTTATTTGGATGAACTGACTGAAAGCCAACACAATAAATATATTATGCTTTCCCAGCAATGAGTTAAGTTGATGCATATCCTGAGCCAACGGAGTTATCCGAGGGATGAATATAGTGCACTAATGTCAGTGTTAGAGTGTGCTACATTTAGCAGTTTTGCCTTGCAGGTGCTTGAGCAGAATTTTTTCCAGGTTTCAGCCTTTGATTTCAGCATGATCCTGAACATTTTCACTTTGAGTTTACAATATGAGGTTAGTGTGCAGGTGCTGGGAGGGAGGCCAGGAAGATCTCAGAGACCAGTGCCAGTCCATGGACCAGTTGTTGAGAAACACTGGACTAGATGATCTGGGGTCTCTTCTAGCCTTAAACTCTATGACTGTATAAGAAAGCATAAAGCAGGTAAGGTTTGCTCAAACTGAGCTATGGTTCACTCAAAATGTTCACGAATCTGAACAACCTATTTGACTGGTCTGAGTTCTGATTTTCCTGTGGCTTAGGATGGTGTTGAAAATATTTTGCCATTTGAGTCAGATAGACAGAGCCACAAAAATGCCCTCTACCACAAGGGTGGAGTATTCATGGCAGAAACCTACATCTTGCACTTATGCAAGCAATTACCCATTTTGCATGAGCAAATGTCCATTTAGGTAAGCAAATGTACCTGTTGTGTCTTCCTTTGAAAATGTGGTCCTGTATGTCCAATCTTTTTGTTGTCAGTCTTTTTTGAACTTTATATGTACAAATGGGCCCAAGTCCCCTTTAGTTTTGGGAAATTCTGGGCTTGTATTTAGATCTGAACTTCACAATGAAGTCCCATCTCTATAAGATGGAACTAAAACAGAATACCCTATCTGAAACTCCCCACTCTTTGTGGAAGTTCATATCTAGAACCAAACTCGAGCCTATTTATTTCATAGTTCATGACTGATGAATTGACAACAGTTTAGATTCATGGCATGCAGTATGTGAATATCTAATGAGGTATTAGAAGCAATCCTGACCCAACCTGCTTAAAGGAGAAAGAGCTCTGAAAATAGGTGAAAAATTGCTGAAAACATAACACAAAGAAGCCCATGCCACATGAGCATTTCAAAGATCCATTAAAAATCTTCAGATCAACTTGCAGCAAATTCCTTATCAATATAAAAATCTGAAGTAGAGAAGACCCCTCTGCATCACTGTTTTTCCTTCACTCGTCTGTAAGGCCAAACTGCCATTGACTTCAGTGGTAACCAGGTCAGGGCCCTGATTTGCTTTTTTATTTTGCCAACAGCTTTTCTTTCAATTGGAAGTGAAGGTCCAAAGAAATGGCCTGAGGATTTTCACCAGACTTTGTAAATGTGTACAAGCTTCTCTGAGACATTAAGTAAATCCCAAGTTAAAAACAATTACACACATATATTTTAGTGTTACCTCTGCAAGCAACAGTCTTGAAAACTCTTGATATTCTGAGCTACTGGTGTTGTGGAAATGTTCAGTGAAGTTATAGTTTAGGATCTTTATTGTAACACCAAATATCTGGGCATCTATAAGACACAATATTAAAATACAGATAAAGGAGAAGAGGAAATGATTTGATCAAAACTGATGTACCTGAATCAAAACCTCAGATCTGGGTTCAGGTGCAAACTGAAACACTGGGGACCAGAAGTGGAACCTCAATGGTGTAAATTAGCATAGCTTCATTGAAGTCAATGGAGCTCCTCTGATTTACAACAGCTGAGGATCTGGCCTGAATCTGAACACTTTGAAGTTTGGGAAAGTTTAGATTTTAATCCTTAACCCCTAGGAGTTTTCAGATCTGTTTTGTAATCACCCATTACATATGAAGTTCGATCTAGAATTTGTATCCAAGTATTTGTTTTAGACCCATCTATCCCCAAAATCAGTGAAAATCTGTGTAGAAAGTAATAGAATGGGCATGGGGGTTTAGAAAAGAAAATATAATTGGAGAAATACTTAGTGTTGAAGGTGAGATTCTCTGTCCAATAACCTAGTACTACTATGAAGTAAATGGACCACTATATTACTTAAGTGTTAATGCTAAACCAAGAAACTAGAGCCAGTTTTCTGTTACTGATCTTCTAAAGATTGAGACAAGCATTTAGAAATTCTCCAATGTGTTTTTAAATCCAGGTCTGGGTTCCTATCAGGTCATCACAACTTGTCATTGGAAATTATGCTGCGTGGTATTAACAGCATTCCTAAAATGAAGATAAAACAAAGTACATATAGTTTCCACTGCCTAACTAACAAACAATAATGGCTTTTATGTATAGTGTATTATCTGAAATCAGCAGCTTGCGAGCCTGTAGCAACTGCTTTACCCTGTAACATAGATAAGATAGATACTTTCAGTCTCCAGCTGAGACCTCTCTCTTTTTTTGGTGGTTTTACCTTCATATCTGACTGATGTACCTATATTTCCTCAGTCACTATAACCTCTATTTTCTCCTCCAAAAGAGATAAGGGAGATAGCTCCTTACAGAGTCAAACCATTGGCATTCCTTATCTGATTAAAGGGAAGAATCCTACAAAAAAGTGACTAGCAACATCGTTACAATGGCTGTAACTAAATATTTTACTTAGAACAGGTTGGAACATTTCTGATTAAATTTTCTCTTTTGTTGAAACCCAAATATTTTTCAGAGACGTTTGACAAAGCTTTTTGCTGGGAAGGTTTCTGAGGTCCAGGGCTCTCTGATCACGTATAAACAGAATGAAAAGAATCAAAAACCTGACCTTTTCAACACACTTTGTGAAAACATTCCAAAGGTTTTGTCCTCATTCCAATATGAAACAAAAACAAATTCTGAAACTTTTGAAGTCATCATGAAACAGAATTGTTGACCTCTGGCCAGCTCTGATTTTTATTGGTGGATTTAAGAGGTCATGTGGGGTCTCAGGAAATAATTTTAGACCAAAGGAACAGCAAAACTTCAGTAGGCCTATAGTGCACCTAATATCCTATGTAAAAAATTGGCTAATGTTGGATACTTCAGAGCCAGGTATAACACCCACATGATGATGCAGCTAATTAGGCAGTGCTCTACCATGGGGGAAATTTCTCCTTCACCCCAGCTAGGGACCAGCTTATGCCTTGGACTGTGAGGCTCATTAACTCATATAACTGTAAATACTGGCCTCATTCAAACAAAGAAATTGTATCTTGTTAAAATTTAGGAGGGTGTTTCGTGCACATGAAAGCAAGGGGGTAGCAGCATTGGCTGAGTGGATGGAACTAGCTGTAATATAGCAGAGCCTCTGCAAGCTTCTTTATACGGCTCTTGCCAATGTACGTCAATCTTGATCTGTTGCAAACTAGCTCACCAAAATCTGGCCTTCACTCAAGCAGGTGTGTCAGTTATAATATTCTCAGAGAAGCCTCTGATTTATACCTAAGTAAATCACTTCACTTCCTTGTTCCTCTCTCAACTCAGCTCTAAATCAGACAAAAGCAGGATCTCCCCCACAATTTATCTTGACTGGGAAAAAAGGGCAGTGCAGCAGTGGCGGCTGACTGCACTGCCAAACTGGCAACACCACATTCTAGGTTAGATTTATGTCTCTAATTGCCTGAGTCAGGAAGCAAGTGCTTCCCTTTACCAGCTGCGTAACAAAAGAGCCATATAGCTCCACACAACCCCTGCTGGCTGGTTATCTGAATTACACTAGCATTGGGGTAAGGGGAAGAGAGCATGTGTGAGTGGAAGAAAGCTAAAGGTGGGGTCCTGAAGGTATCATGGGGAATCATCACAGGATAGAGATGTGGTGAGAAATGCAACATTTCTAAGGTGATATTTACCAGTTTTGACATTTTGATAGGAGATAATGTTCTTTCCACAAGCTTCATAGCTGATCTTCACTGTGTATTTTATACCTGCTTCCAGCCCGGACACATCCATTTTCATTTCTGTAGTCTCCATACTTCTGAGCAACTCTTTGCCCTTGTACACTTGTACTTGGAACGTGTGGTTCAGAGTAGAATTTACACTCCAAGATACTTCAAAACTGCTGCTGGTAACACTGATGATTCGGTGGTTTCCAATTGAAGAGAGGTCTATGATAGCACAGGAGAGCATCATCAAAAGTGAAAGGAACTTTTTTTCTAAGAGATGATGTACTCCAAATCCATTATATACATATACTGTTTTGATCAATAGAGTGAAATTGCTCGTTGCAAAATAAACGACCAGATTCTGCCATTTTTAGATTGAATAATATCATACTCCACAAGTAGCCCCACTGGAGCCATTAGCTATACATTTACAATTTGTTTTCCTTTTTTTGTCTCCAGGATTTGTGACTGATCTATATAAATACAGATACCTGTCCAATAAAAGACTGGCTTGAATGACAGATGTAAATGCAATCTCAATAGTACTACTCATAGAGTAGAATACCACTCAACTTGAATAAGGGTTGCAGAATTAGGAATCAATAACTGAATTCAATACCTTTGGAATAATTATCATATATACTATATGCATACATGTTATTGTAGCCATGTTGGTCTCAGGATATTAGAGAGAAAAAGTGGGTGAGTTAATATCCTTCACTGGACCAACTTCGAGCTAACAAAGGACCTGAAGAAGAGCTCTGTGTAAGCCCAAAAGTTTGTCTCTCTCGCCAACAGAAGTTGGTCCCATAGAAGATATCACCTCACCCACCTCGTCTCTCTCTATATGCAGGTACTCTATTTATTTTATAGTTTGCTCTCCCAATACACTTCCTCAGCCAAATGCTACCCATCAGGGCAGTGTAAATCAGAGCAGAGCTTGGATCCTAGTTTTCATGCAGACACTCAACACAGAATGGAAGACTGTGGCATCAGTCAGTCACAATTTCAGTTCTTTTTATACTGATTGAACTTCCTAAGGAAAAGGGAATCAAAGTTTTTTTCAAACCAAACAATGTGGGTGCCTGTTTCAATGGAAAGGACTTGTTCCCAATCATTCAAGCCAGTGGCCCATCAGACAGATATTTTTACAAATCCTAGAGGCCAAAGACATAACGCCTATTGCTCTAAAATGACTGATTTAATTTCTGTCACTTTATGTTAAATTTCAAGTGGAGGACAAATATGAGGGTCAAAGTCATAATAACTGATAGTCTCAATGAACTAGACAAAAGGTCACTTCTTAAAACTTTCCCCTCTGTAAAGAAAAAGAGGGGGAGATTGTTAATGGGATTGTAATACTGCTCAAGTGAAGGAATTAAACTGGGTAACAGAAAGGCTAATCTATTGGGGGTCATTCTTAGTACTATCCCTCAGCTGGCACTGTAGACATTGTAACTCAAACAACCTTCAGGATAGAGGAGATTGAATTGGTGATGAACTTAAAATCAAGAAATATTAATTAACATCCAAGGTTACTTATAGCATTCTGAAACCAGTAGATTTATTAGCTGTTGATTTACTTATAGCGATAGAACTATTGCTTGTACTAACTGGATCGTGTGGTGAACTTGGAGTAGAGTGTATCATATTAAGGAAGAAAGGGCATTGTTAAGCAATTAGACATTCCTAGCAAAACAAATCCAAATTAAACATCATCCACATTTTCAACAGCTCATAAGACTAAATCAGTGCAATGTAAGTAATATAAGTGGAAACACAAATCAGAAAATTTGCTAAGGCCCTGATCCTATAGACACTAAGCAACGTGTTTATCTTTAAGCACATGAGTAGTCCCATTGAAGTCAGTGGGATCTAAGCATGTTTAAATTCTTTTCTGAATTGTGCCATAAGGAATAATTTCACCCATCACTGATTTGCAGCTATGTCTGACGTGGTACATAGCAACAGTTTAACAGCTTAAGCTTAACATTACACAACAGTTGAGGACCGTAACAAATACTGTATGCAGCTGAAACTGCAAATGGACTTTAAGTATGCAGAATGTACTTACACATATTTGCATTTCCCGAGGACCCCGCAGATATGTATTGATAATGCATGACTGGATCAAAGAAGTTATCGCAGGTTGAAGCTGAGGCTTTGGCAGATGGATTTTGGGGCTTTTTGGCAATTGGCTAGGTATGGGAAATGGTTTGGTATTGTGGGATAAAGTACATGGATGGTTTTGCTAAAATGATCAGCAGGGAAACAGTTAACAGGCCGATCCTATGCCATCTTCCACTCCCAACTCCATCATAAAGGGCAGAGAGCACACTGTGCTCCAGAACTCCTTTGCTGGCACACAGCCATTTAAAGTAGATTAGATAACATTCCTCAGACTTCTGAAAATCAGGCCCATGCTTCCTACCTTTAAATTCTTTCTGTGGCTGCCTAGAATCCCTGTCCACATGTTCATGTTCACAGGTGCAGTTATAATAACCTTCTAAATTTATGCAAAGCTCTGATCTGGAACAAGCATTGAGTTCAGCGTGGGAACATTCATTTACATCTAAGGAGAGGAACACAGTTTTTAGGACAGAACTTACAAGTATCTTGAAAGCAGCACAGGACTTTACCTGCAGTCTATAGCACAGGTAAGGCCAGACTATGTACACAATTACAGCAACGTAAATCCATTGGAGTTACTCTGGATTTGCACCAACACAACTGAGATCAAAATCTGGCCAGCAAGCAATTTCAAAGCACTTACTGTAGAAAGAAAGATTTGCTATTCTCAAAGCTAATGCCACAATGAAGCAATTGCATATGTAAATTATGGAAAGTAGTTTGACTTTGGAAGCAGTTCATGGAATGGGACCAACCCAGTGTCAGTTTTATGCATTTTTCAAGGAAATGCAAAAAAGTCATACAAGAATGCTAGTTTCCTCAGTCCTGCTCCTCTATTCTGTCTCCCCACCAAGAGAGTTCATCCCACAACCACCCTCTTCATGAAGTCTCTGTCACTCTCACCCCTTCCAGCTCATTGCCTTGAAAGAAAAATATGTATTTTATTGTTATCTCTCCCAGCCCCTGCATTTTGGCCACAGAGAGGAGTGTGAGAATGCCTCTTGGGACTGCAGTGTTACCACCTCCCTTGAACCACCTTTGATCCAATTATAACTCTCCCATAATTTATTTTTAAGATACGATTTCCAAAATTATTTTGACTCTCTTACTATCCAAGGTATGAGCCAAAACCCACTGAAGTCAATGGGAGTCTTTCTATTGACTTCAGAGGGAGCTGGATTGAGTCTTTAAAGCATTATTTTTCAAACTGTTTTTATGCCAAGTAGTGTTTCGTACTGCATTTTTGGAGTTTCAAATCTTCAAATACTTAAATAGCAATGTTTTGGTAGATAGATCAGATTTAGGTGACTCTAAGAAAGTGGCCTAAATATAGGGGCTCATATACCACAGGGATGTGTGCACTCCAAATATCTAGACAAATCATATTCTTATTTGATCATCCAAGTTATCTCCAGTAACACTTGCAACAAGCTTCCAAAATACAAAGCATTCTTGGTTTCAAAGTGCCCCATGAAAGTTTTCATTAAGACTATTATCTATTTAAAATGCCTTCTACTGTGCCACAAATTCAGGCATGCTTTTCTTTTAAGTCTAAAGATATGCTACATTATGAAAGTATATTTCTTCTTGAGTGACCAAGGGAATCCCCCACCAAAATGCAGATTTCCAAATAACTACTAATTAGAAATTTCATTTGCCACAGAGTGGGTATCTTAGACACCCAAATTTACAAAGTTTCACTTTATATTTCCCATGGTCAATGGAGAACCATAGGGCTAAAATTCTGAGTGACTGAAAAAGTTTCCCCGAGAGACAGAACCATAAAAAATAAAAACCTTGAACATCTATGTTGATAACTTCATACACACGCTTCACAATGCCTTTCAACAAAGAAGAAACTTTCATTAGTGGAGCTGGCTGATGTAATCCAATCAGAACCTGAGATGCTAATGTCCCAGCATATGTTTCTGCCTGAGTAGTCTGGATATGGTACACTGAGGAATTTAAGGGCCATAATGCACCAGTCATCTGTAAAAGAGGTGAATAAACTTTTATATCTGATTTGTTTAGCAATACAACTATACACCAATGAGGTATAACCTATCCAGTGATTATTATACTGAAAAAAATTAATACTAAACTGAACAGAACAGAACAAACATTAATTCAGAATTCAAAAACAGGAAAAACAAACAGTATTTTAGTTTGAATTTGTGTAGCGTGAACATTTCTATTTCTCGTATTGCATAGAAAAGGATGCAGTGTGATAACTGCTAGACTAATGAAGGAGTTGAACTCTTTGTCAGACCTAAAAGCTTTGCCGGGAACACATAAGAAAAGGAAGGTCTGGTTGTTAAGACAGGTCCTTTTTGAGTGTAGTACTTAATAACAGAGCCTCAATAAGAAAATACTTATTACAGGCAGGGCTGGTAGCACTGCCTATTATTAAAAGGACCCAACACTTCCCTTATAAGCAACTGAAAACAGAGTCTTATGATGCCAAAATTCAACATTTGGGCTGAAATTTTCCACACTGGGTATCTGCCTCAGGGTGATTTTTTTAAATGTTTCTGCCAGAATGGTTCAGCTGTTTCCAAGGATGAGGCTAGAGGGAAAAAAATTGTTTTGCAATGTTAAGAAAATGTTAACAACCTTTTCTTTGAGAAGTAGTATTGCCCCTTTGCTTTGGAGCAGTGACTTGAAATTTAGCAATGGGGTGATTTTTGCATCAGGGATGCCTTTTGTTCCCCCTGTGAAAATCCACCCAAATTTGAACAAGTTATAAGCCTCTTAAAAATCTGTTTGTACATGCTCAGTAGAGACTTGTTAGAGCTTAGCAGCTAACACCTCAGAAGATTCCATATGTCCTGGGCATGCTTCAGTCCTTCACAGGTCCTAGTGAGGACAAGACTGCACACACACCATCCTAACAAAGCGACTGAGCTTGTTCAGAAGCTCATTGGATCTTTCCCTCTAACAGCAACTGCTGTTTACTCCTGGAGTTAAACTATCAACATTTGGGGGATTCAGAATCTGACTGATATCTTGATCCCAGTTTCACGACTGGCCCTTGTTTCCAGAATGAGTCAAGCCAAAACCCCAGATCTGAAAACACCCAACTTTGGAGTTCTTTAAATCCAGGTCTAAATTGTGTCTCTGAAGTCCATCTCTGCTTTTAAGTGGGGCTTAGAGGCAGAGAAGATGTCACTGGAGTAGAAGGAAAATTAGATCTTATAACATAAGAACTTTAAATTCCCTTTCAGTGTCTTAAGAAATGTCAAAGGAAACTGTGAAATTGCTGTTACTTGAGATATGCAAGAGTAAAACTGGCATTCACCTATCGAGAATGCATTAGGAAAAATTAAATCTATCCTGCTATGATACGGGGAAGTGGCTGGATAATAAGGTACTGCCTAGCACCAAGAACCCTTCCAGCCCAATGTAGCTTGGCTGTGTTGGTACTGAGTATCAATGTCAATGCAATGAGAGAAATAAGAACATAAGAGCTTGAGGTTCTTTGTATCTATACGTACCATGGCGTGCAAAAGGCGTGAATGATTCAAAAGTCTTGGATCCACTCTGCTTAATTCATTAAAATCTATTTTCACAAGGACTGACACATTATACCAATATTTTTTCAGGTTTCTCTCTGAAATTGAACAAATTAAAATATAAAAGCATTTGGGGTCTGATCCAGAACAAATTGGAGTCAATAGAAAGGCTCCCATTGAATGCAGTGGGCTTTGACTCAGTATCTGTGAATGTACTATGTACAGCTATCATATATCAAGGTATTTCTCATGTAATCCAGACAACAGAACTGGACAGGGAGAAGAATTAGAGCAAGAAAGTTCCACCAAATCTTCAAAGCCAGTTTTCAGGGGCTCACAGATTCAATATTGAAACCAATCATCCTTGAATTGATGGAAATCAGATTAATGTATTATGCTATGAAGATACACAATAACAATTGCTTTGTTTGTCCTCATCTTCAGCAGAAAAAGTAAGGCTTACTTCTTTTTTGGAGGGAGTTTAGAATTTGTCAATAACATACCTTCTGGTATAGGATCCACACAGCCTGTTCCTTTGGATGAATTACAGCATTTTTTAAGTCCTGGACAGTCAGTATCAAGTGTGCATGAATAGTTTAATGAATCCATTTCCTCCTCTGGACAAACACCAGGTCTTGAGGCAAATTCATTGGATCTGTTCAATGCTGTGTAATAAAAACATTTAACAGCAAAACTGCATGTGATATTTGGTTTCTTTAACATTGTGATATTGAATCTAAGGGATACATCTCCTCATAGTCCTGGGTGAGGGTCTCTTCTTGGGGTTGTCCTGAGGGAAGGGGGGAGGGGGAGAATAGCAACTTAAGACAAGAAGTGTTCTGTAAAAAACTGTCAGCATAATCAACATTTTCTGATTTTTGTGACTTTTTCCATGACATTTTTATCAAAATTTTGAGTTAATAGAAAAGACAGGTTGCAGTAAATGAAAAAAAAAATAAAACTTTGCATAAAATATGGAAAATGGAACATTTACAGCAAAACAGAAATAACTTGGAAATTTTCATGAGGTCACTTTCCTGTTTTTTGACCAGCTCTAGTCCAAACAGAATGAAATGTAAGGGTCAATAAACAGCAGAAAGGTGAGACATTCTGGGTTTTATCCCCACCAGCTCCTTCAGTTTTTATAATCTAAAATATTACACAGGGATGGAAATGGGTGTTTTCATGGGGATAAATTCTGCTCTCAGTTACACCACTGCCATGCAACTGAAAGCTATAGGGTTATCTACTAAGAAAGGAGAGCAGAATTCAGCCCATAATTTGTAACCATTTAATTTCTGGGAGTTACATGAGGTTGCTATTCTAAAACAGATTTAGTCAAGAAGAGGGTGGCTAAGGAAGAATATTACCACTTCCTAAGTAAAATGCACATGATTTTCCTGGCTTCATGCCAATAATTGGTTCCACTCTGAGGAAGACTGAAAATATTTTCTATGATTTAATATCAGGCTTCTCTGAGCCTTCCCTTCATACACTCCTGTCAGACATAGGCCCAACTGCTGCTCATCTCCACTAGTCTTTCCATGTTGGGTCCTATGGTTTCTCTTTTCTTCTCCATTCACTGTGCCCAGTGCTTTTTGGTCTCATTAAGTCCCATTCTGCTGCGTGGACAATTTACTTCAGCCAAGAGGAAAATGAAAATGATTCCTGTGATTGTAGCCAAAGATGTTCAAGTGATGAAAAATACATTCACCATAATTGAACTTCTAAGGAATTAAATGGACACTGCCAATTTTTAATGGGGTTTCAATTTCTCGTATCCCAGTGTGCCGATTAAAAGTAAAATTTTGATTTTTCTGTCAAGTGGGCTATAATATTGAATGAGATCTTGTGTCTCCACTAAATATACTCCTTTAACAGGCTAGTGATCTTTATTAATCAAGATTTAAAGTGAACATATGTAACCTACTGGTGGATGGGTGTTACAGGTCCCCCTCTTTGTTAATCCACAGAGAATAGGAGCCTAATCACAGCTAAGGAGACGTGGCTTTTTAGCTCAAGCTGCAGCAGCTCAGACTTTTAGGTCTGGAGGACCCCAGTTCCACCCCCAGTGTGTTGGTGATAGTGTCCATCATACATGTGCAAAATTACATATACATCATTTGCAGCACAGTTTCTGCAACTGGCCGAGCAATCATAGTAATTGCTTAAAGATATTACCAGCTATGGCCATGTCTACACTAGTGAACTCACAGCAGCACAGCTGTACCGATGCAGATGCGCCCCTATAAGATCGCTCATGTAGCCACTCTGTGCCGACAGAAGAGAGCTCTCTCCCATCGACATAACAAAACCACCTCCACAAGCAGCAGTAGCTCTCCCGCCGACATATCGCCGTGCACACTACCACTTCTGCGGGCGAAACTTATGTTTTTTTCACACCCCCAGCAGCATAAGTTTTGCCAATATAGGGGATAGTGTAGACATGGCCTTAGACTTCAAACTGGTCATTTGTACATTCAGTTACCTACACAGTCCAAGTAACTGGCATGCAAGTTATTTGCACATGCAGTTTTGAAGATTTGAGCCCAGAATTCCTTAGACTTTTTTAATGGTATTTTGTTCTCAATATGTACAAAATAAATATTTGGGTGTTTTAGTAGAGCTGTATGCAACCTGGCAAAGAGCTACGTGGATTTAGTTCTATAGTTTGCTCCAAAATGGCTGGCAGGGAACCAACCCTTAACATTTCAATTGAAAATTAGTTTTCAACAAAGGTGAACCTCCAAGGTGAACCCCAGCAGCCCTACTCCCCCAATAAATATTGGGTTGCTTTAGCTCATGTGTCTTCAGAGAGTGCCCTGGGAGTTTTGCAAGGGAGGGGCAGATATTTTGGAGAGAGGCTGGCTCAGAGGAGAGAGGTTCGCCAGCTTGAGAGAAAGGATTGGTTAAAACACTGTACTGGGACTCATGAGCTACAGAACTAACTCCCAGCTCTGCCACAGACTTCCTGTGTTATCATGGACAAAGCACTTCAGTTCCCCATCTGTGAAAGAGGAGCCTTTCTTTCACCTTTTTCTGCCTGGCCTATTTGAATTGTAAGCTCTTTGAAGCAGGGACTCTCTCTCACAGTGCGTTTGTACAGAGAGTAACACAATAGGTCCCCCAATCAAAGCTGGGGACTGGCCTCTGGTCGGCCACCTCCCAAGCACCTCCTCTTGGGCAGATGTGGCTTCCCAGCATTGTGTCTCTTTCCCCTCTTCCATGCCCTTTGTGAACTTTATCCAGTCCTTTTTGTGACTAACACCATGCCCCCTCCCCACCCCCGGGAGTTTGCTTAATAACAGAAACAGTCCAAAAACAGTCTTCAACACTCTCCAAAATAAATCCCTGCACCACAACCCAAAAGTTCATACTCCTGTCTGGCTCTTCTACCACATGCAGAGCTCTTCCCGTGTTTCAGTCTGCGTCCTTGCCAAAACGTCACTCCCAGCCTTTCCTAGCAGGAGCTCAACCTTCTAGCTCTGGCTTCCTTCTCCTGCCAATGTCTCCCCTGTTCAGAGGGAAAAGACAGCATATTACACTGCTCTCCTTCTGAGAGCTCCTCCCAAGTGGCTGAGAGATAGGGGACACACAGCCCTGCCCCACCCTACACTACAGAATTCCTGATCCCACACCCTTAAAGAAACAGTGTCCTGGGTTTTCTTCATCCAACTATTAACTCCCCAGGACTGCTTCCTCTCTTCTGGCTTTGGCCATTTCCTGCACCTTTGCTCACTCCAGTGTTCCAGGAACATGGTCTTCAGGCTCCCTCTGAGCCTAACAGGCCAATACACCCCATTACAGGGACCTATTGTGCTATATGCTACAGTAATACAAATAATAATAATAATAAGCTTCCCAATTCTGCAAACTACTACAAGCCAATGTTTATTGAACTTTTCTGAGCTTGGACCTAGAATTATGAACCCATCAAATCCTGAAACCAAGGCTCATTTTAAACAAGTCTGAGGTTCAATATAGCTATTTCACACAGTTCTTTTTTTAGCATGTGAAACTGCAGCATAAACCATTAATGAGTCATGTGCAAGCAATGGGAATGCCATTGAGTTCTGGCTGAAAGCCATATCATCCATTAATCTAGAATCTAACGGTCATAATTTTTACATCAGTAGAGAAACAAAGATGGACTCACATCACATTTCTGTCTAATCATATAAGACACACTTTAAAATCAATTTATTCTCTCTACTGTAACTATCATGGGAACAGTCACCCAGAATTAAGCCATCTGCAAAACAACATCATACTATCCGGGAGCAAACCAATGGTCTCCTGTCAATAGAATTATGTATAGTCTTTTCTTCTTCTATAACTTTACACAAATAATAAAGTAGAAATGCTGTTTCCATTGCCTAGCAACCAAAAGCTTAGTTACAAGCTTATTGCATATAATAACCACAATTTCTAGTTAGGCAGGAGAATCCTCTGGGATAGAGATGCTAAAGGACATAATTAGCTTAGCATTAATCTCTCTCTGTCTCTCTACCTGATCAGGACTTATAATATACAGTTTTCTCCAAAACTTCCCTTACCCTATCATCCTGAGATGGCTTGAGGTTGTGGTATAGCATAAGATCAAAGTACTGCAACTGTCACAGGGACCCAAATGTGGACTAACAAAGACAGATTGTTATAGGCAGGGCTGCTGGCATCATCTATTATTAAAGTTGCCAACACTTTCCATTATAAGACGCTGTGTTTTCAGTTATTTATGACTTTGCCATACTTTAACTATTTGGGATGAAATTTTCATACCAGGTGTCTGCCTTGGGCTGATTTTTTTTCTTTTTCTTTTTCTTTTTTTTTTTTTTTTTGCAGGGGGTGGGGTGAGGGGGATTTTAGCCAAAATAGATCAGTAACTCCTGAGAATGAGGTTAGGGAAAAATACATTGTTTTTCCCATGTTAAAAAATTCTGGCAACATTTTCTTTGAGAAGGACTAGCACCTCCATGCTTTGGAGCAGGGACTTGACATTTGGCAGGGGGCCTTTGTGTCAGGAATGTGCCTTTTGAAATCCCTGGAAAAAGCTCAAATTTGGCCAAGTTGTAAGCCTCTGAAGAAAAATGCACTTTGCACATGTTCACTAGAGACCTGTAGAGGTCACAGCTAGTGTCTCTGAAGGTTCCATCTGCACAAGAGCATGCTCCAGCACAAGGCTGTGCAGGACTTTCCCTGCAATTGCTACTCTAGGCTGCTATGGGCCATGCCAGGTCAACCTTCCTGCTCTATCCAGTGCTTTCAGTGACACCCCACCCCAATCCTCCAAGAAGCATAGAGGAGAAAGTTGCCTGATACAAATCCAGAAAACAAGAGCCAGACCAGGGTGGAAGGAGAAGATTAGATAAGGAGCCGTGGGGGAAACTAGGACTGGAGTTTTGAGGAGGGCGGGAAGGGAATTGGGGCCTGAGGACAGGGAATGGTTCTGGCTGAGCAAGGAGATGGGAACTGGGAGCCAGGGAGGTGGAAGTCTGCTGCAATCTTAAAAATCAGAAAGGTTGCCTGTGCAATCTTAATGCGGCCCCTTTATCTATTATGATACAGTCTTTAATTACATGATCATATAATAGTTTTCCACGGGACTCCTGCCTCAGTCAGTACACAGAGTGGATAGTGCTCACTCACTTAATGAGCAGCTGTTCAGTATTTTCTTCTACCGTCATTGTTCAATGTGTGGCTTATTTACTGCACACTATTTACACTGCTCTGAAGACAGAAGTATTGATTTCCTCAGGGGCTTTTCTATGGCGCTCATTACTATAGCATGAGTGCATCACAAATATTAATTAATTTACTTTTGCAACACCCTTGTGAGGTGGGTGGGATATTAATATCCCCATTTTACAAATGGGAAACTTAAGTCAAAGAGAGATTAAGGTCAAAAGTATCCACTACTTTTGGGTGCCCAATTTGAGAGGCCTAGGACCTGATTTTTCAGAGTATGTAGCATTACACAGCACTTCTTATGTTCAAAGCGCAGCTCCCATTGACTATAGTTGCAGCTGTGAGTATTCAGCTCTTCTGTAAATCAGATCCCAGGGTCTCAAGTCAAGCACCCAGAAAATAAGGAACACACTATTAGTGACCACCTTTGAAAAGTCTGGCTTACGTGGCTTGCTCAGCATCTCATGGGAACTCTGCAGCACAGGAAGGGATAGAATCCAATTCTTCAGGGCAACATTCAACTGCTTGAACCATGAAACTATCCTTTCTCTTCCCACAGTCCCTTGCCTCGTTCACTACACACCTTCCAACTTCTATAATGACAAATAAAGCAGAAGTCCCATAGACGACAGTTTATTTTACTACACAACTCTGATTCCTCCCCAGAGCTGGTCCATCTTGTGTACTAAATGAGGCAGGAGTCCTGCGGAAAAAATAGTAAGTGATCATGTAATTAAAGACTGTTTTATAACTCATATCCACAAGGGAGCCAAACATAGATTGCACAGGCAAGTTTCATTCTGGCATTTCCTAACTTCTGAGTTCTTGACTTTGCCACCGTATTAATGTTCTTTTAACATCTTTTCTTGGGTGTATAATATTGTCACAAGGGTGCAATTAACATTAGAAGGAGCTACTGAAGAAACTAAACTAGTCATGTACTCTTAACCCCGCCCTCCACCCAAATGTTAAACAGGGAAAGCCTCTAGGCCTGCCTTCCCAGGCAAAGGGTTTTGATTGCTTCTAAAAAGTAAAGATGGGAAAATGGCCAGGAATAGGTTTCACGTCAAGGCTAAGCACATAGAGAAAGCCACTGTGGATAACATCAGGGGGGAAAACAATAGTCCAATGGCATGCAGTGAAGTAATTCCAGCAGTTCCAAATGTCCTCCTTTCATCATTTATTTAAGACTTTGTCTAGACAGTGCATTACCATTCATAGAACTTATGACTAATGCCCTGAAAAGCAAAGTAAGATGCCTGAATATTCTAATGCCAGAAAACATCTAGAAATTATGCAAATTTGTTATCTGTTTAAAATACTCCCAAATTAACTTTAAAAAGAATAGTCAAAATTATAGCATGCCATAAGTAAACATTTCCAGAGTATAGGTGTGCTAATTAATGGCGTGGTGCTAATTAAAGGTTAGTTTGAGAATTGTATAGCTAACCAGTGCAGGCATTTTCCATATATTTTAAAATTGGTTTTGTTTTTAAAATTAAGTATATCATGGTAGATGTTGTTTGCACTAACACTGCTGCATCTGAACTGTTCATTAAAGAAGCTTTTTGTTTTAAAAATATACATCAATTGCACAAGATATTTTTCAAAAGAGACTAGCAATTTTGGGTGCCTACATTTTTGAATGTCCAACTGAGGCTCTTTAAAAGGGCCTGATTTTCAGAAATGTGCATCCATCCCAAAACAGAGGCACCCAAAAATCACTAGCCACTTTTCAAACTCTTGGCCAAAATTGATTTTTGTTGGTTTGTGCTATATAAATAAATATCAACTATCCTTGACTGCTACTCCACCTTGCCATTATTTGGTTAATTTTTTACACTGTACAAGTGGTTCTTGAAGGAGGGATCTGATCTACAGTAGTTTTCCACCAACCTGAAGTTACTGCCTGGAAATTTTGTATAACCAACAGTAGTTTTCCACCAGCCTGAAGATACTGTCTGGAAATATTGCACTCTGTGGCCAAATTCTGCATTGATTTACACCCTGTGGAAAACACTGAAGTCAACAGAATTGCATGAAGGAATAAGTCAGGGCAGAATTTGTGTCTCACTATGCTTTTTTCCCCTTAGATTATTTTGAGAAAAAGATGGGTTAACAAAAACAGACACCACTTTTATGTTCCAGTCATTTCCACTGAAATCTTACATTGCCAAAGAGTGATTTAATAAGCAATAAATGATCAACAACTTGCATAATGTATGATGTTATGGGATGGATTTTCAAATGCACCTAAGTGACATAAGACATTAGGGCTTGTATACACAAGAAAGTAGATAATGTTTTCACCCCTCAGCTCATAGAGAGCCGAGAAGTGAACCTGAATCATCTTTTAAACCAATTTAATTAAACCAGTGTAAAAGGCTGTGTGGACACATTTCGGTATTAAAGTGGCTTATTTCAGTTTAATTAACTTAAAGTCAATTAGGAACAGGTTAATTAAACTGAAATAAGCCACTTTTATCACCAAACTTAGTGCCCATACAAACTTTTGCACTGGTTTAACTATATAGGAAAGTCACACCTTAAGTTATACCAGTTCTTTCTTGTGTCTTCAAAGTCCCACTGAAAGTCAATGGTACTTGTGCTCTCAAGTCACGAAGGTATGTCTACACTGCAGCTGGGAGCATGCCTTCTAGCCCGGCTAGACAGACACGCTCTCTCTCTCTTTGATCTAGCATGTTAAAAATAGCAGTGTGGATGTTGTGGCAGAGGCATCGGCCACCTGAGTAAAAGCCCACCCAGACACCTGGGTCCGTACTCAGGTAGCAAGCCCATGCTGCAAAGTCTGCACTGCTACTTTTAGCACACTAACTCAAGCCCTGCTAGTGCACATCTGTCTTCCCGAGCTGGGAGGCTGCAATGTAGACATACCCTTAAGTACTTTTGAAAATCCCACCCGCTGTCTCTAAGGAACTCAGTGTATCTGTAACCTTTGGGAGCTTTTTAAAATGTGGATTTATTGTTGACAACAAGCAGCCTTGTGCAAAATGTTCAACGTGGTCTGCCGGCAGGTGAAACTTATCAGATTTGGAGTTTTGTTATAAACCAGAAAGTCAGATCAGATTCAATGAAAGGTTCACTGCATTTTCCAACTTTTCAAGCAAACCTGGGACAACTTGTGGATTCGTGAAGAAGTCATGACATCAGGCAGCCATTGCGTAAGTTTTCCTTTGAATTTTTAGGTTCATTTGAACTCAAAATTCAAAGCACAACTTGAAGATGGCCGTGAAGTGCCATGGCTCCAAACTCAAGCAAATATTAAAATAAGTCCTTGTGAAATTAAATCGGCGTGTTTCCAGCAGTCCTAACTGATAGCCCTGTAAAATGAAGTCATTCACAGAACAGGTATAGCACCAGGCAATGACTGTGCAAGCTACTTCACACTGCTCTACTAATGTGCATCCACCCTGACACATACAAAGACAAGCTGTAGGGGTGGCAAAGTAACGCGTTTCCAAAATGGACATTTTGAACCAAATTTACCGATGACCTATGCCAACTCAGCAGTTTCAATGGACTGACACCAGCAGTGAACTTGGCCTTTTGAGTCAAAATCTACAGTGAATCACCTAACAAAAGGAATATTTATTTAAATAATTATTATAATACTTACATAAAGTGCAATAGAACCCAACTTGTTCATACTCTTCACAGCAATCTGTAAAATTCATAATCTCAGGGACTTCAACGATGCGATACTGAGTTTTATAAGACGTCTTAGGACAAACCATCCATGGAATCCATCCTCCACAAGAAGTGTGTTTCTCATATGACTTTTGGTAGGCAACCATTTTAGACACCATTTTAGTCATGCTATAGTTGCACAGATGGTAGCCTAGCAAGGAGAGGCCTTTTTCTAAAAAATTTTAAAAAAAATCAGCGTTAATTGCTAGCACTACAGAATGAGTTTCCTTCAATGTTTAGATGTAAACTGGGCTATGATCTAGGAAAAAAAGCCATTTAATGAATGATTAATTCTCAGAAAGGCCATTACTAGGAAGAATGTTACTGGAGAAAGTGGACAGGTGAAGTTTGCTGATGGCAATTAGTAGTGGGAGTTGTTTTGGTTAGTAAAAACGATGCAGTTTGTGAGAAGCTCCAGATAATCATAAATGCCTTGAGAGATTGGGCAGAACAATGGCAATATAACTTGGATAAATTTTATGGACATTAACAAAATTAGTCTAAAATTCACATGTGAGCTAAGGGACTCGGAACTTCTATGATTTTCTGAGGGAAAAAACAGAGTTCATAGTGTCTGGAAACATAGAAATCAGAGGTGGGAGAAGCTCATTAGGTTTTTTATTTTTCTCTTGTGTGCTTCATCCCATCTTATTTTCAATGCCTCAACAACATCCTTTGATAGACTATACTAGAAGACAAGAGCATAGTGACCCCACAACATTTGGAGACATCTTTCCGCTGACAAGCATTCCCAGAAGACCATGTCACTGGACTTTCTGTTTTACCCTTCTAATTTTTTAGTGGATCATCAGTGTAAATCCTATGGATCAGACCTCAGCTGTTATAAATTTGCACAGCTCCACTGATTTCAGTGAAGCTATGCCAATTTATACCGAGACCTAAAATCCGATCCTATATCTTTTGAGACCTGAAATCAGTTTAGATGAGGTTAGATTTAACCAGGGTAAAATGGCCTCCATAAAGGCATGTGTTAAGTTAAGCCTCAAATCCCTGCTGCTTAGGCCCTGGCCTTGATCTTAGCAGTCATCTTCAAAATCTTAAACAGGCCTGCTGTAGAAGGAAAGCAACAGAGGTGAGCTAGCACGGATTAGTGGGAGGTTGCTGATGAATTGCATTGGATGAGCGATCCATAAAACGAAAGACAAGTTTTCCTTAATAACACAACCCAAAATTTGCTGACAATCAGAGGGACAGATAACTTGAGAGAGAAGTGTTTTGTTTTTATGCTGTCTCAAGTAAAGGCTTAGTGGTGATGCTTGGCTAAAGTCTTTGTTATATTAAAGAAGAAGTTATGAAGGATACAATGATAATGTGTCTCAGTGTATTATAGATCATTTTATAAAAGAGGATCATTTCAGTCCTCAATCCTGAAAAACCCTTATGAATGTGCTTACCTTTACACACGCAATGGGACTACTCATGTGAGTAAAGTTCTGCATATTCAGAAATGCTGGCAGGATCAGGGCTTTCCTGAGGATGGAATTGGTATCTATAGTATTTTCAGCAGATTTATTTCAGATTATGAGAAAACCATTTTAAACATTCAAATACTTCATTTGATAATAAAAAACAACTGACTTATCTGAAAAGTTTAATAGGTGAATCCCAATCACATGCACCAAAATGAAAGTATCAAGAGGGAGCATTAAAAAAAAGGTAGACTAGCAAGTCAAATGAAATATAGTATTTAATTAGAGTAAAATTGTAAGTAATTTTATTTAGGGTTGTGTGATAGACAACATGATTTCCTCTTGAGATTTTACAAAAATGGGAGGGATGAGGTTTGGAAATGTGAAAAGACTAATCAGATAAACACATCTATATTGGTATAACTTTACACACAGAAAAAGATGGAAGGGGCTTTTAATAAGTTAAATGTGAAGTGGATACAGAAATCAAAGTATGGTGGGACTACACCTTTCGGGGCTCTCGGAGAACTGTGGGCAGCCAAACAGAGAGAATGAAGCAAGAGAAGCATGTAATCAAAATATGTACAGTACAAATGATTCAAAGATGACAAAAAATATAGATAAACTAATTCAGTGTAAAAATTTTAGATGCTGGTCCTTATACATCACATTTTCAAACACACACGCCCCCCAAAAAACATGCTCACCACATTTGTTAGCAAACGGTGTCCTGTATTTGTGCGCACATAAATGTGTAATTGAAAATTGGTGGGTTCGTTTTTAAGAGGTCTCTTTGGAAAGTTGGAACCCAGGGCCAGATCCTCAGCTAGTTTAAGTCAGTGTATTTTCACAGAATTCAATGGAGCTCCATTGACTTACATCTGTGGAGGATCTGGCCACAGACCACTTGTGTGATTGTGAGCAATTCATTTAATCTCTCTCTCTGCCTCAGTTCTCCAGCTATAAAACAGGGATAATGCTACCTGACTGGGGTGCTGTGAGCATAAATTAATTATAGCATTCAGATTTTACGGGGATGGAGGGGGCCATACATATAGATAGACAGAGTCTGCTCCTGGGTTTCATAGATCAAAATTGTGATATTCAAGAATTGCAGTGTTACAATTTAAAATGTTAGGATTGTGTGGGCTGTTCTGCATGCCCCCAGCCACCCCCATCGCCACGACAACAGTGCTCAGATCCCACTGCAATGAGTGTGGTATAAGAACCTGAACAGAATAGCACAATGAGATAAGAGGAAGGTTAAAGATACATATCCTCACATCCAGAGCTGAAAAGACAGTCTAAAGATATCATCACAAATCTAAAGCTTCCAGGGCAACCGAAACCAGCTTGGGATTTGTAGCAACATTCAACATATATACTGATATGAAATCTAGAAAGTAAAGTGGTACAGATGTGTGAAAACCAAGTGTAAGTATATAATTAAAAAGCACTGATGTCAGGCCAGATATATGCAATTCAATTTTATGGCTATTTCACTAGGCACGGGATGAAACTGCCAGAGCCAAGAAAGCAGGTTTGAGGGATTCCCATGAGAGTGTAGAAAGATGCACTTCTAAAGAGACTGAACCAAAGCTAACAGAAGCAAGCACAGTTCCAGCTTCTCCTTCTCTGAAGCTAGTTCAGGCCCACAGTGCAGTCTTATTTAAAATAAGGCTTGTTACTATGAGAGCTCGGTTCTCTGGGGACAGCAGTTTCTCCTGAGCACTGTGGCTTAGCACAATTTGGTCTGTTCAGCAAATTGGCATTCTCTGCTCATTAGCTCCCAATCAGCAGGAATTAAAGTGTACTGGATGTGTTTCCACCAACTCACAATTGAAATTACTAGCAAAGCAGATAATCATCTGAAGTTACTTCTGTTACATTAGGTCTGCCATCTTTGAGCATTTCAGCTTTCATTTTAGCAATCTCAAGCATGGGCAGGCAAAGTACAAAGCTATTATACTAAAGCAACAATAACAAAAGCACCTATGTGACTATTTTATTATAAGAGGTGAGCTGCGTTGGTTATTCAATATTCAGCTCAGACTCTGAATTAAGAATAGGCTGTGTTTTGATTTCAAGGTCAAGACCAAATCAGGCCTGGTATATGGGATCATTGTCAACTTTACCAGTGACAAAAACTTCTGAGCTCTTCATGCTAGATTTTCATCCCAAATTATGGAAATCTCACAAGATCAACTGCTGTCATGTTGGGCTGAAATTTGCAAGAATGCTTGAGATCTAAATCCAAACATGAACCAGAGACAAAGTCCTTAATTGCTTTGATGTGACCTACAATTAAACCCAAGGGGGTGGGTCCTCATCCAGGGGATTCAAATAACTGCTCTGTCTCCAAAATTTGAAAAGATTTGAATTAAAGGTTCTGTTTTCTAGGCTCTCATATCTGAAAACCTCAAACATTTTTTTGAAGCAAGGACAAAAAGATCTCTGTGTCTTCTGCCTTTCCCCGCTTCTGTAGGGGGATTATTTAAAATGTGATTTTTGGTAGCGTTATTGAGAAAAATCCATGTTTAAGTAGAGTGACCAGACAGCAAGTGTGAAAAATCGGGATGGGTGTGGTGAGTAATAGGAGCCTCTATAAGAAAAAGCCCCAAATAGCGGGACTGTCCCTATAAAATCAGGACATCTGGTCACCCTATGTTTAAGAAATAGGTTATATATTTTGGCTGAGAATTTCAAAGCCACCGAGGCAATTTTTAAAAAATACAACAACAACAAAACCCCAGCCAAAAATTAAAAGCTGTTCAAATCTAAATAAATAATGAATTAGTCTAGAAATTAAGAGTAAACTAGGAATTAAAACTGGTGCTCCAAAGCCAGAAATTTGCATGGTTATTTGGCTGGATTATTCCCATTCATAGTCGATAACTGAATGTGAGAGTTAAAGATGTGCCATCTACACTCTTGCCTTTGCCACCTCATACATCTCTAGAAGTTTGCTAGTTTTAATTTGTAGATACTCCTCAAGACAAAGAAAAGGATTTTTCATCAAAATCGGCACATGACTGAGTATAAAGCTGCAGTTTGAGCCTCTCTTTTCTGGCAAAAGGGAAATGACAGGTTTTTTTAATTGGGGGATTCTTATGTGGTCAATGAGACACAGCTGGGTTTCTGGAGAGCAGAAACAATCACTGGTTCATTTAGCATAAAGAGACATCTCATCATATCCAAACTAAAATACCCAACATTTCTCAGCTGCGTTGTGTATTACTCACCTGTGAAGACATTTCCTTTCCCTTGGCCTGTGGCTGTCCAGAGAATGAAGAAAGAAATAACAGTGATCCTGGTCATTGTACCAGCAAAGATTGGCATCGTTCTTCTTATTTCTTTTTTCTCACAGAACAAAAACTCAGTTGTTATTGCATCCAGATTTTTGGAATAAGGAAAAATTTTCCTCTGTTTTTCTCCTTTGCAAATGGGTGATGACAACTGGCTTCTGAACAAAGAGAAAATCCAATGGGTATTTCACCTGTGTAGTCTCATTAATGCTTTCCCCATGGAACCCTTGCATCTCAATTACCGAGCCTACCAGTGCACAGCTTGAACCATCCAATGTAGTCATTTACAAAACAAGATGTTAGAAAAACTGCTGCACTGGTCCGCGTCTATCCTTCTGAGCACTAATCCCCTTTTGTGCCTTGAACATCAGACAGACGGGAACGATATCTCACACAGTTGACTGTACCTCAGCATTCATTTTAAACCCAATTTTGACTCTGGCCAAATCAGAGCTGATGTTATATTATAGTTCACACCTGGAAATTATTGGCCTCAGAAATTCTACCTCTGGAAGTCAAAGTTATTAAAAATAACCGTATATGTTAAAATAATGCTTCCCTCCTAACTTTAAGCTTCCTCACTGGCTGCTTTAGTGCCTCTCTCATTTTGTTGTGACCGCACTATCACCCATGTTGCTGCCCGAGTGAGAGCTAGAATAGGGCTGGGCAGCGATAGTGCAGGATCAGATTGTATATAAGCAAATTTGGGCATCCAGAACCCCTTTCTTTTCACTATCTAAAACAGGAATATAAATTTGCAAAGACAAATGGATCCACACTGTTCAAACACAATGTGCAAGCATAGAAATTGTTCTCTTTTATTGAAAAACAAAGAAACAAAACAAAAAAAAAACCCACAAATCCTCACTAATGAAATGTTATAACTGAGATTTCAGAATGAAGCCTGGAAAGTTAGTTATGGTTATGATATGCCTACACCACACAAATATATTAATACATAAATACAGTAGAACACCAGAGTTACAAACACCAGAGTTACCAACTGACCGGTCAACCACACCCCTCATTTGGAACCAGAAGTACATAATCAGGCAGCAGCAGAGGGGGAAAAAAGCAAATGCAATACAGTACTGTGTAAACTACTAAAAAAATAAAGGGAAAGTTTAAAAAAAAAGACTTGACAAGGTAAAGAAACTGTTTCTATGCTTGTTTCATTTAAATTAAGATGGTTAAAAGCAGCATTTTTTATCTGCATAGTAAGTTTCAAAGCTGCATTAAGTCAATGTTCAGTTAACTATTTAAAGAACAACCATAACATTTTGTTCAGCGTTATGAACATTTCAGAGCTCCGAACAACCTCCATTCCCAAGGTGTTCGTAACTCGGAGGTTCTACTGTAATGCCATATAGCAATAGTACCAATTACTACCAGTGCTTAAGAGAACCAGGTAAAGTTTCTTTGGTGACCACAACTGTGAATTTTCCAAT
Source organism: Terrapene triunguis (assembly GCF_002925995.2). NCBI lineage: Eukaryota > Metazoa > Chordata > Testudines > Emydidae > Terrapene > Terrapene triunguis. The sequence goes on from NW_020664382.1 coordinate 1,605,696, forward strand.
ATGTGTGTTTTTAAATCTCAGCCACAACAATGCAACCATACATCTTTGAACAATTACCTTGTTAGACCCCTCAAGTTAAATTGGTGTAGGCCTCCAGGGAACACGCAGAGGCAATGAGTGATTCAATAAGTAGTTTCTGAGTCAGTACTGAGCCAGAGCTCCAGCATAGTATTGAGGACACCTAGCTGCTGTTGGTGCTACCCATCTGTTTTGATGCATGAGATTTAAAAACTTAGACCAGGCTGGGGAAAAAATTCCCTAGAAAATTGAGACAAAAATGAAAAAAAAAAATCATTTTCATCTAAACTTCCCACTGAAAATTTTGTTTTTTAGTGGAAACTCAAATATAAAAAAAAATTCAGCCAAAAAAAAATCTTTTGAGTTGGAAAGGCTCATGGGAGTTGTAGTTTGGGTGCCTCATGCTCCCAGTCTTCTCTGTAGGCCAGGATCCCTAGTTGGACAACACCTCCCATGATGCACTATGGTATCTCCTCTTACAGAGGGGAGGCAGTGCATTATGAGAGTCCCTCAGCACCATACATCATGGTAGTCTGGCCAGGAAGCTCAGCCCAGCCCACAGAGGAGAAAGAGGACATGAAGCAACTGAACTACAACTTCCATTAGGCATAATTTCCAAATAGAAATATTTTGGGATTGGGGTGTTCATTTTTTCACTAAAAAGCCAACATATCCTGCTGAAAGTAGATTCTTCGTGAAAAAATTTGTTTTGCCAAAAGCTCAATTTTCTGTCAAAAAAAGTTGACAGAAAATTTTTAACTAACCCTAATAAAACTTTAAGTCCTGACTTATGGTCATTAAAAACTCCATAGTACTTTTGGAAGAACAGAGAATGTTCTGCAATGTCCTGGAAAGATTCAAATGTAGGTAATTACATTCTGCCAACCTATATTTCCACTGAAGTTTCAAGTACATGTGGTATTCCTCACTTACTAACCTAGATTGTTGTATAGCAGGGGTCTCAAAGTCCCGGCCCATGGGCCATCTGCGGCCCAAGAACCTCCCCACTGTGGCCTGCAGAAACTTTTAATTAAGTTCTTTCATCTGGCTCTCATGGCTGCTGGCTGAGTGGCAGCAGGGGAGCCGGCAGGAGAGAGTCACATGCCCCGCCCCCCAACGTTGTTCCATCCTGCTGCTCCTGGGACCCTCCCGGGGTTGCACTCAGCAACGTGTCATTCACCTCGGGCAGCTCAGCTCCCTGCAAGCGGTTCCCTATCCCCGCTGTTGCTGGTGGAGCTGCGGAGGAGAGACCCAGGCAGCCACGCTGCCAGCTGTCTGCTGCAGGCGGCGCCCCCCGCAGCTCCCATTGGCTAGGGGAGAGGGACAGAGATATCATCACTAGTTGCTGGGCAGAGTCAGCCATGGAGGCAGCATCATTAATTGCTGGGCAGAGTCAGCATCACTAGTCACCGGGTAGAGTCAGCAGGGGTGGCATGAGACCAAGGGAGTGAGGGAAAAGAGTGGGAAACGGGCTGGGAGGCGGCATGAACACCATCTTCAGTGACATTATTGGCCCGCTGGGAGGATTTGAGGACTGGCACTGGCCCTAAGGTAAACTGAGTTTGAGACCCCTGTTGTATAGTGTTGCTTTAAAACAGCCACAGTATTCCAGAGTTGGCTGCGTAACAACTGTCACCTTATCCATCTCTGACTTCTGAACCTAGAATTTCTGTAGCTAAAGCATGAGCCTCTGCATCTTGCAGTAGAGAACTAATGCTCCCAATTCTGAAAAGATTTATGCACATGCTTGAATTTAAGCTTATGAGTATTGAGTAAGCACATTGACTGGGGTTAGTCACATGCCTAAAGTTGAGCATATGGGTAAGACTTTTCAGGATCACAGCTCAAGCCTCTTGCTGGCAGCTGTAGAAGGCTGATGTCCTCTGTGGGCCAGGCACTTAACAGTGTGTTACAACAGCATGTCAGTGGTGGATGAAATGACTCCAGGATAAATAAGCAGACGCCAATCCATTCTGAAGTCCTTACCTGACAAAATTCCTATTAAAGTCAACGGAAGTTTTGCCTGAAAATTAATACAAACTGAACATGGACTCCAGGATTTGTCCTATAGCTTGTTCTGAGGACCTGTGGTTCACATTTCCAGTGTTTCTTATGTGATATTACTGTTTAGACACATACAACTTTTATTTTCAATAATGCCTAAACACAGCTATGAAGATCACAGAGGCCCTGTAAGATACTTAAGTACAAGTCTAATGTTAAGCACGTGAATCACCCTTTAGAAGCCAACAGGGCTACTCACATGCTTAAATGCTAGACATGTACCTTGATGAACTGTGGCTAGAATCAAGAGATTGAGAAAGACCTGCTAGGACATCTAGTCCATTACCCAAATGGTATGAACTGTGCGTAGTTTAGCATTTGAAATGAAAAATGTCCTGAGAATAGGCACCAATTACAAATCTTTCAAAAGCCTTCTTGCACTTCTTGCAGAGATTCCCATGGCACTTGGTGACTGTGATACCTTTACGAAGATTCTTCCTATCCCAGGCGGCAAGTTGATCAAGTTGGCAAGAGCAAATGGGACAAATGCCCATTTTTGCCAAAAAAGTGAGGTGCAGTGTGGAGGAACATGTGGGGGGCGAGCGGAGATGCCAGCCCTGTGCAGAGAGGAGGCTGGGCTGGAGGGAGAGGAGGAAGGGTTCAAGTGGCGGAGGGGGGACAGCAGGGTTCCAGTGACAGCCTCCAGCCGGGGCCAGCAGGGTATGAGTGACCAGTGAATAGTGACAGCCTCTAATGGGGGGGCCAGCAAGGTTTGAGTGACCAGTGAGAGTCTGGGGGAGGTGCCTTGGCCAAGCAGCTGGGGACAGCCCCAAGCGGGAGAGGGGGCTCAGGCAAGCAGATGGGGCCTTCCCCATGAAGGGGGGGGCTCGAACCAGCCTGCTCGGTGTCCTGTTTTCCCTTTGGGAAATATGGTCACTTTAGGCAGCATGTGTGCTTTGTATTGCTGCAGTTTTTATAGTGAGTCGTGCTTGATTTAGTGGCAACAAGTCAATAGAGAGTGAGTTAATATAGGTAAGTTAAGCACATTCATCCACCATTTGGAAGATTGTTTATAAAAATATTTAAAGATTGACAAGCATTTATAGATTTTGTGTTCAGACCTAGGCAGGGGTGAAAGTAACTTAAAGGACTTACCGGTAATCCGGAGTCCTTGTGAGGGGGCGGGGCCTCTACCAGAAGAGGCGTGGCCTCTACTGGAAGAGGCGGGGCCTTTAAATCCCCAGGCACTTTAAATCAGGATTTAAAGGGCCCAGGGCTGGGGCTGTGGTAGCAGCAGCTGAAGCCCCAGGCCCTTTAAATCACCATCGGAGGGGGCCCCGGCCTCTGGCAGAGCTTTAAAGGGCCCGGGGCTCCACTGCAGTAGCGGCAGCCGGGAGCCCCTGGCCCTTTAAATCACCGCCAGAGCCCTGCCGCCGCTACCCCAGGGCTCCAGCAGCGGGGCTCAGGCGGCGATTTAAAGGGCCCTGGAGGGTAGCAGCAGTGGGAGCCCCGAGCCCTTTAAATCGCCACCCGAGCCACACTGCCAGAGCCCCGGGGTAGCAGCGGCAGCCGGGAGCTCGGGCGGTGATTTAAAGGGCCCCGGGCTCCAGCTGCCGCTACCACCCCAGGCCCTTTAAATCGTCCCCGGAGCCCTGCTGCCAGAGCCCTGGGGTAGTGGCGGCGGGTCTCTGGCGGAAAGTTAAAGGGCCCGGGGTGGTAGCGGCTACTGGAGCCCCGGATCCTTTAAATAACCACTGCAGCCCCGCCGCCGCTTCCCCAGGGCTCCAACAGCAGGGGTCTGGTGGCAATTTAAAGGGCCCGGGGCTCCAGCCACTGCTGGGAGCCCCAGGCCCTTTAAATTTCTGCCAGGGGAAGCTGATCTGCCCCGGTACGGTGCACTGGCTCTTGCCGGTACTCCATACCGGGGCGTACCGGCTTACTTTCACCTCTGGACCGAGGCCATTTTTCCCTGTTCATTTCCCTCTAGGTCATGTGTTATCCCTCAAGAGCCTAATGGAAAGATTGCTAATTGCCCCTTTGGTGGGGGGGAAAAGAGAAAGACGAGAAAAAACATGCAGTGGAATGAACGCTCTCACTCTGGTCTGCCAGTGGTGTGTGGTGGCAAACTCTGGGAGGAGCTCATTGCAAGGGCTCAATCTATAACATTTGCAGCTGCTCAAGTATCCTGACTGCTTTGTTGATATTCTCTGCAATTACATTTTTAATGTATTAATTTGGCCAAATAAATGCAATTTGCCCAAGGATGGGCTAACTGTGCCAGGTAAAACCAGGGCAAAAATAAATGAATGAATTAAATTAAGGGGTAATGAAGCAGGTTGTTTCAGAGGGGGAGCACTGGATTTGAATCTTCTAGGTTGGGAGGTTATAATTTTATTGCGGCTGAAAAGTGACTTTCCCATTATAATTTATATGTACTTACTTCTTTTGACATGTTCAGCTTTTATTTTAACTAGTACTTTTGAAAAGGGTATGGAAACAGATTCCTTTGTTTGGGTCAGGCATTTCATTGCAGAAGGTCAATTGATCTAATATTCACTTTACTCTAGAATTACTTATTTTGTATTTCAATTAGTAACAGCTACTTGAAATATCCTTAGGAGCCATGCTCTGTATGTGACAAGACAGTGAGTGGTTTACACATTTAGACCCAAAAATAGAGGGCTGTGCCCTTGAGTTCCAAAGGAACCCGATAAAGGCCTTTACATACTACAGGTAAAGATGTTGTTTTGTAACTAGTTTGACAACCTCATCTGGCTAGAGCTGGGAGGAAATTTTCAGACTAAACAGTTTTTCATCATAAAATGCCAATTCATTGAAACCAAAATGTTTTGTGGAAGTGTATCAATTTCAATTAACTTCTGACAAAACTGGTTTCTTGCTAGCTCAGCTGGAGAGCTGCTGAGGGGCCTGGGCTCCTAGGAGCCATTGGTCCCATTCTGAAGACCGCCTGTGAACTGGGGACCATAAGATTCCCAGGGTCTGCAGCTGTCCCATCATGTAGACTCTCTGAGGGTCAAAGACCCCAGGGCTTCCAGGCTCCCTGCCATGAAGCTGGGGGCCTGGAAGCCCTGAAAGTCACAGCTGAGCTGGGAATCTTGGAGCTTGGGCTCCCAGGCTCAATTTTGGTTTGAACGGCTTTAAACAAACTATTTCAATTATTTTGTAATGAAATAATTTCAGATTTCCCTTTTGAGAGAAGTTTTGAATTTTCTCTTTTTTGTTCCAAAATTATTCAGAATTTCCAATGGAATGAAAATTTTGACTTTTGATCTACCCTTCATCTAACCCAGTTAGTACAAACTGGGTTGAATTGTGTCTGTAACAAGGTCACTGCCTACACACAGAGTACCCCCTTCATTAGATGGGGTATCTCTGCACCATCCCTGCTCCAGTTTCCCCTTTTGGGGGCTCCTTGAAAAACTCCACAGCCAGGTTTCGCTGTTACAGTGTCTTGGCCCTCCAGCTAAGTCATTTAACAAAAAGTGCACCTTTTGGGGGTACACCTGTCCAAAAAGAGAAACACAAAAAAATCAAGAGTCTACACCCCAGCCTCAAGCTGGGTCCAGCCCTTCCATCCTGAGGAGCTGGTCTGTCTTCCACCAAGACACACTTCACAAAGCCCTCTAGCTCAGTTTTCAACCTTTTACAGGCTCTTTTCAATCTCCCCCCGCCCCGGCTCCTTTGGGTTGCTCCCTTCTCCTTTGCTCAGCAACAATTCCCAGGGCTTCCTTCCTAGAGTCTTCCTTCTCCTCCCCTAGAGGAAAAATAGCCTCTCTAGGCCCTCATATCTGTCTTAAGAGGCCTACTTAAGCCACTTGACTGCAAGTCATGTGACCTTGCTGTTTTTCACCCCCTGCAGAGGCTAGCTAATTGTGTCACGGCTGAGGTTCATCTCCTCGTAAAGATCCAGCCACGCTGTGACAGCATGTGATGCTTCCTGGGGGGTAACTCAGGGTTGTGAGGTAGGTCACTATCACCTGCCCTATGTGTGAGGAAGCCTTGTCAGCACCTACCAGAGGTCAGCTCCCCAACTCTACCAGCCATGCACAACACAAGCACTCCCCTCTAAGCGTTGCAGGCCCTGCTGTCATTCTACAGGTTAGCAACAGGCACGCTCCAATCCTCAAGCTCTCCAAGTGTCTCCCTGGAGTGTCCAGTCCCTGGCCCACTGGACACTCTCAGTATTTGCTGATTCACTGCTCCCAGGGGAGCAGCACACTCCAGCTTACCAGTTCCACCTCAGATCACCGCTCTGCCAAACACACACGGCACTGAGATTTGCTTATAGTGAAATCAAGAATAAGTTTAACAACTCACAGAGATTCAAAGTAATAGCAAGAAGTAATATTGGAAACAAATGGTTACATATAAAAGAAAGTCATAACACTCATACAAGAGCTGAGACTTAATTAATGAGATACTCTCATGTCTCGCAGAGTTTGGCTTACCCAAAATCCTTGCAGCACTTTTCAGCCAGGCTTCGCTGTGATCCTCCTTTCATGAGAGTAAGGCCTGTTTTATCCTACAAAGTTAGGTCAGTGTAAGTTGCCTTGCGTCAATCTATTGATGCATGTGTCTATACTCAAATTTGCCTCCTGCCAACATAAGCATCCTGTTACGGCAACGCAGTAACACCACCTCTGAGTGGCATTGAGCAATGGTCCACGAACTGTGGTTGACACAGTGTGAGTGTAGACACTCAGTTACCTGTGTCAACCCTGCCAGTCCTTCAGTAGCTCTCCCACAATGTCTGACAACTGACAGCTCTGATCACAGTTGTGAACTCCACTGCCCAGGGATCAGAGAGATGGGAAGCCACACCACCCCTTTTAAAACCCCTGTGTATTTTTGAAGTGCCTTTTCCTAATTTCCCAGCCTGGTGAGCACACCTAGCAGCTCTCCATTGTTGTGTGCAACTGCTTAGCTGACAATGCTGGCTACATGCTCCAGATGAGCTCCTGACTGGAATAGACAGGAGATACTGGATCTCCTGGGACTGTGGGGAGACGAAGCTGTGCAAGCACAACAATGGACCAGTAATAGAAATGTGGACATCTAATAGCAGATTGCATGGAGGAATCAGGAGAAGGGCTACAACAGGGACCAGCAGCAGGGCTGTGTGAAAGCGAAGGAATTGCGTCAGGAATACCAGAAGGCATGGGGGGGCCCAACAGTCGAACTGGTGGTGAGCTGCAGACCTGCCCCTTTTACAATGAGATTCGTGCCATATTTGGAGGAGACCCCATCAGCACCTGGCAGAGTATTATACATACCTCCCAGAAGCCCAAGGCAGAGACACCTTCCATGAACACTGAGGAGGAGGAGAATGTAGTTCCATAAGCCAGGATTCCACTGCAGTCTGGTCAGTCCCAGCAGCTGAGTATGGTTGAGCCTGATGCTGGGGAAGGAACATCAGGTAAGTGTGGGCTGGTCCACACTAAGCCCCCAGTTCGAACTAAGATACGCAACTTCAGCTATGTGAATAACGTAGCTGAAGTCGAAGTATCTTAGTTCGAACTTAAAGGTACTGACCGCGGGTCCACACGCGGCAGGCAGGCTCCCCCGTCGACTCCGCCTACTCCTCTCGCGGAGCAGGATTACCGGCGTCGATGGCGAGCACTTCCAGTATCGATTTATCGCGTCCAGACAAGACGCGATAAATCGATCCCAGAAGATCGATTGCTTGCCGCCGAACCAGCGGGTAAGTATAGACGTACCCTGTGTGAATGCATTTTCCATTACAATGTTTAAACGTACAGATGGTGCCTGACCCCCAGCTTAGCAGGACACAAGTATAGATTTTTCATCAATGTCTTCAACTGGAAGAAGTAGAAGTACAACAGAGATATTGGTGTTATCTGCTTTTCATTCCCCTACAGGGTAAGCAGAGCAGTTTGTTTACCTACATAGGGATGTACCTTGAAATCCTCCTGAGAGATCTCAATGAAACTTCCATGGAGGCACTCTGTAATCCTCCCCTGAAGATTTCTAGGGCTGGCAGCCTTATTTCCTCCTCTGTGCTAGGACACTTTCCTACACCATTCTGTGATGACTTTGGCAGGCACCTTTGCCATAAACAAGTTAGTGGCATATAGGCCCAGGTGGCTTCAGGACACCAGCAGCAGCTGTGGTCTCTGTGCCTTTGTTACCCTCCAGAGTGAAATATCAACTGAAATCGCCACCGGCTATGGAAAATAGTGCCAGTATTCAGCATCATTGCCTTATGCTCGTATCCATAGAAATAGGGGCTTAAACTGTATTGTTTCATGCAGCCGAACAACTCCTTCCTCATTCTCCCCCTCCTCTCCTGCCTCTGGTTGGCCAAACTCACCATGGCTGGGACTGGAGAACAGTACTGCGTGCTCCAAAGCTGAAGTTTCAATAAGCATCTCTTGTTTAAAACTTTAGGAGAACAAGGGAAGAATGTTCTGAAACTTCACTTCTGCTTTCCATTATGACCATAAAGCCAATGATACCTCTGAGTGTTTTAGCTGTAGCTGCTGTGGCCTTGAGGGGTTCCCCTCCACACACACTGAATGCCAAACTATGATAAGGAGGAGAAAGAAGAAGAGGACTCAGGAGGACATGTTCTCCAGTATCTCACAAGGCAGTGCTGCATCTGACCATGAACAGAGGGCCTGGATGGTGAACATTTCAGTCAGCCCAGATAGGGCAAGAGCAGACAGGAGGAAGACCCAGGAGTTCCAGAGGAATAGGAGCGGGAGATGCACCAGGATATAATGGGGCTTCTCCAACAGAAAACACAGATGCTGCAGACTGTGGTTGGCCTACAGGTTCAATAAGCACAGGCTCACCGCCCTTTGCAGTCAGTGGAGAACTCCATTTTAGCACCTCCCTGCATCCCACAACAATCAATGGGGCATCAGGGGCCACATTCCTACTCCTACCCCTCCACACAGGGGGATAGTTAGGAATCACAGCTTCACATACACTGACCTGTGAGAGCCACGGTTAGTGTTTATGTATAGCTGAAATAGACATGAATGTTCTTTCCCCTTGTTAAGGTCTGTTCCACTCATTTATTTCAGAAGTTTTTACTGTATTTGTTTTTTAATTGCAGAGAAGATTTTTGCACTGGTTTCGGTATGCACTAAAATCTGTTTTGTTGGAAAATAATTCATTGTTATGACTTCACAACGTATGCTGCAGAATGCCTAGCACTGCTGCCAACCTCCACTACTTGTTCTTGTGCAGAGCTCCAGAACTCATAGGATCAGTGACAAACACAGCATAATAATTATAATGTACAGAGAGCACCACAAACTTAATAGGTGCATTAACAGTGTTATATCATAGATGTACAGCAAGCACCACACCATTCCCTACAGCCCCCAGAACTTTAGGACCACAGCCAACCATACCATATTACTGTGGCCCATGGTTAAAGTGCTCTTTCAAGGCATGGTGAGAGAGTCCTGCCCACACAGTGAAATAATAGTGTTACAAACTGGTCACACAAAGACAACCACATACCAGCCGAAGCCTCTGCCAAGAGTGACACATGTTTAGCTGCCATGGCTACACACACCATGTTTACAGCCAGCAACTGTTCACAAACTTAGTTAAAAGTTCTAGTGCAGACAGGAACTAAAGCTAAAAATCTAGTTTCCCCAAATACCTCCAGGACCCACTACTGTCCAGAAGCCCCATGTGGTAAAGATCCGGCCAGAGGCAGCAATACTTTAGTCACCCTTCTGCACCAGGGAATCCTCCTGCAACCTCTTCAAGTTAAACCTGTCTTCTCCCTGCAGCTTAGCGAGGGACTGTGTTCTCTCTCCCTACTCAGAAACTCTCCTTTCCACTGCTGCACACTTAACTTCATGAATGCCGCAGCCTTGCTGCCCCCTCTCCTTGACGTTGTTTTAACATTGCCAGCTCTCCTGTATTTGGTGGTTTTCTTAAAACCACAGCTCCTGGAATTATGTGATTTCAGCAGGCTCTCTGGTTTCCTTGTGTGAAAAAGTAAGTTTCTAGCCCTTAAGGGTTGTGGGGGGGGAAGCTTAAAAATGTGACCCCTAAAGGTTCCAAAACCAGAAAGTGAATGGAGAGACCCCCCACATTATTATTTTTTAAATCTTGTCATTTTTAAGCCAATCTAATGTCTTTTGAACACTTGGGGTTGACAATACTGGTGCTGGCTCCTTCTGTTTTCCCTCTCGCACCTGTCCTGGGAGCACCCTGGTCCTTATTGTCCCAACTATTGCTGAGTCCCTTCTTCCCTCTCTCCACTACTTCCTGTTCTTCTTTGCAATAGCTCCACTTATTAACCCATTTCACTTGCCTGTTCCCCTCTGCCCCCCTTACCCTGACTCCTCTGAAGCTCTTTTAGACGCCCACACCAAGCACCTCCCTCCCTCCACCTTGTCCCTTTTCCCACCCCCCACTCCCAACTGGTGTAAACACCAAGGAATGAGAATTAATTAGACCAATATAATGGGGTAACAGGACAAAACTAAGAAAGGGAAATAACTGTCAGGAAACCCTTTCCAACAATGGAGTCTGTTAGGCTGTGGGATGACATTTAAAAATTAGCCTGCAAAAAGAACTAGTGAGTGTACTCTAGGGAATAATCATAAATTGGCAGAGAAATGGCCAAATAGCTCTTTCCCATCTCTGGCTTCTCAATTCTATTTTTAGTTTAATATCACACAGCTCCAGTGAGAAGCCAAAACTAGTAGAAGAACTTGTTTTCATCAAGAGCAGCCTGACATTATTCAATGATAAATATGTTTGAATTTACCAAATATATTTGGCTGCAGCAGTAGGACCCCATCCTGCACCAGTGAGGTCAATTTGAATTTTGTTATTTACTTCAATGGGAGCAGCATCAGACCCTTAGCAGGAAGTGGTGGATTTTTTTATTCTTTGCAGTGTCATTCACAGGAGCATAATGCTACCAAATATGATCTATAATAATCAAAGTTAACATCTGAAAAATTAAACCTTTCTCCTTTTGTAAGCCAGGTATGGAAGGAAGATGATACATGCTTATTTTTAATATACAATACTGCTTTACCTCCCTATGGCCTTAAAAAAGCCAGAGGTAAACAAAGGCTAACAGTGTATTCCCACACATACCACTACTCACCACAGCAGGGTCAAATGCTGGAGTGACTTATATGCTCTGCACCTCCATTTACTTTAATAAGATAGCACAGGACGCATATCATTGCAAATTCGGGCCCAACTTTTTAATGCACATTATCACTATCAGACCTTTGGGGTCATTCCTTTGTAGTGTAACTCCACTGAAGTCAACAGAATTACACCAGAGATGAACGTGCTTAGTAAATCTTGCTAGTTGATATAAATAAGCTGATCTTCCACAAGTAAACCTCCCGCAGTAAAAAAAATCATTCCTATCATTCAAGATTCAAACCTGCTCCATTTCCTTTCCTGTTTCAGAAAATCAATTTTTATACCTGGCATCTTTGCCTAATTTCATAAGCAGTGAAATGTAAGTTTCCAGAATCCTTCTTCACACTCATTCCCAGAGTTAGGGCACTAGCCTGGGACTTGGGAGACCTGTGTTCATTTCCCACCTCTGCCACAGACATCCTGTGTGACCTTGGGCCAAGTCTACGCTAGACCTTTTGCCTGTGTAGTGTCATTTAGGGGTGTGATTTGTTTGCAACATTTCAATACCAACAGATGCCTTTGTTATACTGGCATAAAAGTGCTTTTGCTGTTATAATTTAGTTTGCTCGGGGAACCAGTATAAGTTACACCGGCAAAAGCACTTTTTTGCCAGTATAAGCTGTGTCTACGCTAGGATGGATGGTTTGCTGGTATAGTTACACCAATATAGTTATACTTGCAAACCTTTTCTAGTGCGGATCTGGCCTTAATCCTGTTGTGCCTCAGCTCCCCATCTGTAAAATGAGGATAATAGCACTGACCTACCTGACTGGAGTGTTGTGAGGATAAGTACATTCGAAATTGAAGTGCTCAGATACTACAGAAATGGGACTGAAGTGACTGACAGACAGACAGTGATATACCCAGAAAAGTTCTCTCATATAGAACAGTCTCTTACTGTATTAAATTACTTGCTCTTTTTTTAAACCAACCCACATTTCCATAGGCAAGTTGTTTTGTTTTTCCTCTAATATGCACAGCTGTATAAAAATGATTCATGAGGAAAAAAGTTCTTATTGGTAGCAGCAGAAAAAAAATCCCATGAGTCAAGAGCAGGTCATGCTGAACATCTGACTGATCTTATATCTCTGAGTGAACCAAGATAGTGTAATTTTGGGGTCATTGAAGCGCTCATTTTCTGTAGTTCTTTGATGGTACAATCCTGCTCAAAATGCAGACCTTACAAAACCTAATAGCAGAATAAGACTATTGCTCAGACCTCACCCTGTACTTAGGAAATACTGCTGGAAAGAAGAAGACATCCTTTTGAAAAGTTCTTATACAAGAAATAGTGTTGGTACTTTTTTGTTTGCTCTCGATAAAAAACAACCGAGTTCTGACTATGAAAGCAATCCCAGGGACAGAGCCTGCCTGCTGCTATGCAGGTTCACTAGTGAGGCAAGAGGGCACAAGAGCGGCCTTCCCTCCTCACTCTGCCCCTACCATTGTGCAGGACCAGATTCTAATTTAGGGCTTGATTCAGCAAACTATTTAAGCAGGTGCCTACGTTTAAATACACCCATACTTGATGTCAATGAGGCTACTTACATGCTTAAAGTTAGGCATGTGCTTAAATACCTTGCTGAATCAAGGCCGTAGTGCTCAGGAGTGGCAGACCCTTCCAAACGGCAACAGGACCATGGCAGCTAGGGGATGTGACCAAAGTACTGCTGTGGCATAGTCTCTAACACATGCTAGCTAAGGGTACATACTGCTCCTTTTCAGCCCACTTCTTGTCCTCCTAACCTGCCCCATTGAATCCTGCCCTGACCATTAAGATATAAGAAGCAAAGTATGCAACAACCAGACTTCTTGATTCCCCTCCACTCAGTGTATGTCTACACTACGAAATTAGGTCGAATTTATAGAAGCCGGTTTTATAGAAATCGGTTGTATACAGCCGATTGTGTGTGTCCCCACATAAAATGCTCTAAGTGCTCTAGTCGGCGGACTGCGTCCACAGTACCGAGGCTAGCGTCGACTTCCGGAGCATTGCACTATGGGTAGCTATCCCACACTTCCCGCAGTCTCCGCCGCCCATTGGAATTCTGGGTTGAGATCCCAATGCCCGAATGATGCAAAACAGTGTCGCGGGGGGTTCTGGGTACATGTTGTCAGGCCCCTCCCCCTCCGTCAGAGCAACGGCAGACAATAGATTCACGCCTTTTTACCTGGGTTACCGGTGCAGACAACATACCACGGCAAGCATGGAGCCCACTCAGCTCAGCTCACCGTCACCATATGTCATCTGGGTGCCGGCAGACGTGGGACTGCATTGCTACACAGCAGCAGCAGCTAACTGCCTTTTGGCGGTAGACGGTGCAGCATGACTGGTAGCCTTCATCGGCGATCTGGGTGCTGGCAGCCGTAGGGCTGCATTGCACCAGCCCCTTGCCTTTTGCTTTTTGGCAGTAGATGGTGTATTACGACTGGTAACCGTCGTCATCGTACAGCAGTGGCTGGAACTCCGTATGTCCCCCAGTCCCCCATCCCCCCAGTCATATTCTGCTGCCTTCACAATGACAATGATGGCTATCAGTTGTAGTATGCCATTTTCTGCCAAGCGCCCATCGCACATTAGCAGAATCTTCCCTGAGCAGCAGATCGTGCAATAGGCCTGAAGGCCATTGTCATCATACAGGAAAAATGTGGCTATCAGTCTTAGTACACTAACTGCCAAGCGCCCAGTATTTGCTGCCAAGCACCCAGAAGATGCCGAGGGCTATCAGTCATGCTGTACCGTCGTCTTAAGATGTAAAAAATAGATTTGTTCTGTATTCATTAGCTTCCCCCTCCCGCCATGAAATTAACGGCCTGCTAAACCCAGGGTTTTGAGTTCAATCTTTGGGGGGGGCCACTCTGTGTGACAGTTGTTTGTGTTTCTCCCTGATGCACAGCCACCTTTGTTGATTTTAATTCCCTGTACCTGTACGCCATGTCGTCACTCGCCCCTCCTTTCCCTGGTCCGTCTGATACTAGTTTCGTGCCTTTTTTCAGACCAGGCGCCATAGCTAGCACTGGGATCATGGAGCCCGCTCAGATCACCGCGGCAATTATGAGCACTATGAACACCACGCGCATTGTCCTGGAGTATATGCAGAGCCAGGACATGCCAAAACAAAACCAGGACCAGCCGAGGAGGCGATTGCAGCGCGGCGACGAGAGTGATGAGGAAATTGACATGGACATCAACCTCTCACAAGGCACAGGCCCCAGCAATGTGGAAATCATGGTGTTCCTGGGGCATGTTCATGCCGTGGAACGCCGATTCTGGGCCCGGGAAACAAGCACAGACTGGTGGGACCGCATCGTGCTGCAGGTGTGGGACGATTCCCAGTGGCTGCGAAACTTTCGCATGCGTAAGGGCACTTTCATGGAACTTTGTGACTTGCTTTCCCCTGCCCTGAAGCGCCAGAATACCAGGATGAGAGCAGCCCTCACAGTTGAGAAGTGAGTGGCAATAGCCCTGTGGAAGCTTGCAACGCCAGACAGCTACCGGTCAGTCGGGAATCAATTTGGAGTGGGCAAATCTACTGTGGGGGCTGCTGTGATCCAAGTTGCCAGGGCAATGAAAGACCTGGTGATATCAAGGGTAGTGACTCTGGGAAACGTGTAGGCCATAGTGGATGGCTTTGCTGCAATGGGATTCCCAAACTGTGGTGGGGCGATAGACGGAACCCATATCCCTATCTTGTCACCGGAGCACCAAGCCACCGAGTACATAAACCGCAAGGGGTACTTTTCAATGCTGCTGCGAGCCCTGGTGGATCACAAGGGACGTTTCACCAACATCAAAGTGGGATGGCCGGGAAAGGTACGTGATGCTCGTGTTTTCAGGCACTCTGCTCTGTTTCGAAAGCTGGAGGAAGGGACTTTCTTCCTGGACCAGAAAATAACCGTTGGGGATGTTGAAATGCCTATCGTGATCCTTGGGGACCCAGCCTACCCCTTAATGCCATGGCTCATGAAGCCATACACAGGCAGCCTGGACAGGAGTCAGGACCTGTTCAACTACAGGCTGCGCAAGTGCCGAATGGTGGTGGAATGTGCATTTGGACGTTTAAAAGCACGCTGGCGCAGCTTACTGACTCGCTCAGACCTTAGCGAAAAGAATATCCCCATTGTTATTGCTGCTTGCTGTGCGCTCCACAATATCTGTGAGAGTAAGGGGGAGACATTTATGGCGGGGTGGGAGGTTGAGGCAAATCGCCTGGCCGCTGATTACGCGCAGCCAGACACCAGGGCGGTTAGAGGAGCACAGCAGGGCGCGGTGCGCATCAGAGAAGCTTTGAAAACGAGTTTTGTGACTGGCCAGGCTACGGTGTGAAACTTCTGTTTGTTTCTCCTTGATGAACCCTCCGCCCCCCCCACCCGGTTCACTCTACTTCCCTGTAAGCCAACCACCCCACCCCACCCTCCCCTTCCCCCTTCGAGCACCGCTTGCAGAGGCAATAAAGTCATTGTTACTTCACATTCATGCATTCTTTATTACTTCATCACACAACTAGGGGGATAATTGCAAAGGTAGCCCGGGATGGGTGGGGGAGGAGGGAAGGAAAAGGACACACTGCAGTTTAAAACTTTAACTGTTATTGAAGGCCAGCCTTCTGATGCTAGGGCAATCATCTGGGGTGGAGTGACTGGGTGGCCAGAGGCCCCCCCACCGTGTTCTTGGGCATCTGGGTGAGGAGGCTATGGAACTTGGGGAGGAGGGCTGTTGGTTACACAGGGGCTGTAGCGGCGGTCTCTGCTCCTGGTGCCTTTCCTGCAGCTCAGCCATACGCTGGAGCATATCAGTTTGATGGTCCAGCAGCCGGAGCATCGACTCTTGCCTTCTGTCTGCAAGCTGACGCCACCTATCATCTTCAGCCCGCAACTTGCTCTGTTCATCCCGCGATTCAGCACGCCACCTCTCCTCTCGTTCATATTGTGCTTTTCTGTAATCAGTCATTGACTGCCTCCACGCATTCTGCTGTGCTCTGTCAGCGTGGGAGGACATCTGGAGCTCTGTGAACATGTCATCCCGCGTCCTCCTTTTTCTCTTTCTAATCTTCACTAGCCTCTGTGAAGGAGAAACATTTGCAGCTGGTGGAGGAGAAGGGAGAGGTGGTTAAAAAAGACACAATCTAGAGAACAATGGGTACACTCTTTCACGTTAAATTTTGCTGTTCACATTACACAGCACATGTGCTTTCGTTACAAGGTCGCATTTTTCCTCTTATATTGAGGGCTTGCCGGTTTGGTGTGAGAGATCACTCACGCAGTGCCAGGCCACAGATTTCATCTTGCAGGCAGCCATGGTAAGACACAGTCTTTTGGCTTTTTTAACCTTCTTAACATGTGGGAATGGTTTCAAACAGTAGCGCTCTCATTTCCCATAGACTCATAGACTTTAAGGTCAGAATGGACCATTATGGTCATCTAGTCTGACCTCCTGCATGATGCAGGCCACATAAGCTGACCCACCCACTTTCCCTTAACTCAGCTGTTGAAGTCTCCAGATCGCGATTTAAAGACTTCAAGTCGCAGAGAATCCTCCAAGTCGCAGAGAATCCTCCATCGCAGAGAATCCTCCATACCAAGCACCTGTTGGGTTGGCCATTTGAAATGGGTTTGCAATGTAAAAGGAGGGGCTGCGGTTTCAGGGTTAACATGCAGCACAAACCCAACTAACTCCCCTCCCCCCCACACCCAATTCTCTGGGATGATCACTTCACCCCTCCCCCCCACCGCGTGGCTAACAGCGGGGAATATTTCTGTTCAGCAGAGCAGGAACGGGCACCTCTGAATATCCCCTTAATAAAATCGCCCCATTTCAACCAGGTGACCATGAATGATATCACTCTCCTGAGGATAACAAAGAGCGATAAGGAATAGATGTTGTCTGCATGCCAGCAAACACCGGGACCATACGCTGCCATGCTTTGTTATGCAATGATTCCAGACTACGTGCTACTGGCCTGGCGTGGTAAAGTGTCCTACCATGGCAGACGGGATAAGGCAGCCCTCCCCAGAAACCTTTTGCAAAGGCTTTGGGAGTACATCCAGGAGAGTTTTCTGGAGATGTCCCTGGAGGATTTCCGCTCCATCCCCATACACGTTAACAGACTTTTCCAGTAGCTGTACTGGCCGCGATTGCCAGGGCAAATTAATCATTAATCATTAAACACGCTTGCTTTTAAACCATGTGTAATATTTACAAAGGTACACTCACCAGAGGTCCCCTGTGTGCCCTCAGGGTCTGGGAGCACGCCTTGGGTGAGTTCGGGGGTTACTGGTTCCAGGTCCAGGGTGATAAACATATCCTGGCTGTTGGGGAAACCGGTTTCTCTGCTTCCTTGCTGCTGTGAGCTATCTACATTATCTCCATCCTCATTTTCCTCGTACCCCGAACCCGCTTCCCTGTGTGTTTCTCCAGTGAGGGACTCATAGCACACGGTTGGGGTAGTGGTGGCTGCACCCCCTAGAATGGCATGCAGCTCCGCGTAGAAGCGGCATGTTTGCGGCTCTGCCCCAGACCTTCCGTTTGCTTCTCTGGCTTTGTGGTAGGCTTGCCTTAGCTCCTTAATTTTCACGCGGCACTGCTGTGCGTCCCTGTTATGGCCTCTGTCCTTCATGGCCTTGGAGACCTTTTCTAATATTTTGCCATTTCGTTTACTGCTTCGGAGTTCAGCTAGCACTGATTCATCTCCCCATATGGCGAGCAGATCCCGTACCTCCCGTTCTGTCCATGCTGGAGCTCTTTTGCGATCCTGGGACTCCATCACAGTTACCTGTGCTGATGAGCTCTGCGTGGTCACCTGTGCTCTCCACGCTGAGCAAACAGGAAATGAAATTCAAACGTTCGCGGGGCTTTTCCTGTCTACCTGGCCAGTGCATCTGAGTTGAGAGTGCTGTCCAGAGCGGTCACAATGAAGCACTGTGGGATAGCTCCCGGAGGCCAATAACGTCGAATTCCGTCCACACTACCCCAATTCCGACCCCCTAAGGCCGATTTTATCGCTAATCCCCTCGTCGGAGGTGGAGTAAAGAAACCGGTTTAAAGGGCCCTTTAAGTCGAAAGAAAGGGCTTCGTCGTGTGAACGTGTCCAGGCTTAATTCGATTTAACGCTGCTAAAGTCGACCTAAACTCGTAGTGTAGACCAGGCCTCAGTTTTGATCAATTGACCCTAGTTTACAACTAAGGAATGTCTAAATAATAAAATAAAATAAAATAAAATAAAGCAAGCTTAACACCTAAGGATTTTTTAATTGCAGAAAATGTTCTATATTATAGACCTAAGGGAATTTTTCAGAATCCCTTTAGGTTCAGATGGTCCCAAGCTATAGGTGGGTATGAAAGGTCTTTATTTATTCAAAAAGCTTTACTACCACACTGTTTACCAAGAAAATGTTTTCTGTGTGCTCTAGTGTCAGTGTCAATAAATGACAGACAGACTTATAAAGAAGGATCATCCTGAATCTGCAGCACTGGATGGAGGTAAGCACATTAAGGCTGGGTCAAATTCCCATCTCCTCACTCACTTCTTACTCATGCCAACAGCCCAGTTAGCTTCAGGAAGGGTTTGCCTGAGTAATCACTAAGGACAACAGGATCTGTCTCAGTGCTTCTGAGGGTTAGAAGGAAACCAGCAGAGTTTTTCCAGTAGTAGTTCCAGAGAATTAATTGGATCAATTTACAGGAAAGTATGTAGAGGGGTGTCTTTTTTTAACACCTTGGCATTGTAACCCTCCCAGACAAAGACTGGATTGCTAGTGTACCAAGGAGGGAGGGGTTTTTTTAATAAAAATGAAACGACCAAACAAAATCCCTCAGCTGCAAGAAGAGAGAAATAAATTGCATGCCAAAAAATAATAATAATAATAATAATCAGACAAGCTACAAACAGAAACTTATTTCTTTGCGTGAATTTGAACACACTGAGAATTTGCCAGTAGCTCCATGGTTCTCATTTCTGGATCTGAAAGACTGATTTTTCTTTATTTTACAAAAAGCATTTGGATCCTCAATCATATTTGTTTATGAAATGTTTTTTTTAAAATTACACTCATTTTCAGATTCAGATTACATAATTAGAATGGAAAAGCCAAACACTTTGTGGCTTCTCTGCTCCTCGGCCTCCACCTCTCTAAAGTTTACATTAATCCACTTTGTGAACCATAGCAGTAGGTGTTCCCAAAGGGCCAAAACTGAGTAATTCAGACTTGGTCAGAAGGCACTACAACTCTTTCATTCTGCCACCAGGTGACTTCTGTAATATGAAGGTAAGGTGACCAGATGTCCTGATTTTATAGGGACAGTCCTGATATTTGGGGCTTTTTCTTATATAGGCTCTTATTACCCCCCACCCTGTCCCGATTTTTCACACTTGCTATCTGGTCACCCTATATAAAGGGTCCATTGACTTCAAAGCATTAAAAAAAAAAAAAAAAAAACTACTCCTAACTACACCACCACATTCTAGCCTGCAAGCAGGATTCATTTCACCAGGTATCCAAGAATAGATTTCAAATAGGGACCATTTTCAATTAGGTAATGGAACAGCGCACATCCTACTAATTGTAGCCTATAGACTTCATACAAAATGTACACTTTGCATTACTTTCAGCAACAAGGAAGAAGCTTCCATTGGCATACACGGCACTGGAACATGATTTTCACGCTAGTGTGGGTGAACTATCCTTCTGTCTCAACACAATCTACTCTGTACTCATATTTCCACTTCTGATGCCAGGAAAGCTGTGCGGCTGTCTCCACACCCTCTGCTACACAGAGCCATTGCCTGAGCTAGGTAGCACCCCCTGGCTCTCCAGATCCCAAGGCAAGTAACATCTATCCCAGTTCCCAAAAGCGTGAACTGCTGCCACAAAAAAAGCAGTTTCTCTATGATACTAGAGTGTTGAAAAGAGATGTTTAAAAACACTAAATACTGGTTTGGAATGACACCCTGTATTGCATCACGGGCAGGTACCCCATAAAAGAAACATAGGAAAGTACCAAATGAAATGGACAGTAGGACTTTCCTTGAGTTGCCTATGATGCATACTTGATCAAGAAAAAAGAGAAGCAATGAGACATGCATGGGAAGAAAGTGATGCTCTTTTTGAAGCTGGACACTTAGAGGCACATTTTTACAGGGGTCTCAAACTAGCTTCTAAGTATTCTGATGGGAGAAAAGATGAGGCAATAACTAATAGAATGCACATTTTTATTTATTATTTATTTAGATTCACAGAACACAAACAAAACTGAAAGAATTTCAGTTACTTTATATTTTTTTAAAACCCTCCTTTTTTGGTTAGAGATCACCCTTCACAAGAGCAGTTGCTACTAGAGAAACTTTCTGTGTTTCCTTCCATGCTGATCTTATATATGGGGAAAACTCCCCATCGAAATTATCCTCTTTTAAATCCCACCTTAAAACCTAATGCCTGCTTCTGGTTAAACAAGCACATTTGTCTGTTTTCTCTATCCTGTCTGAGACCTAGATTGCAAGCTCTCTGGAGCAGGGCCTATCTTCTTTCTTAATTGCTCGTACAGTGCCTAGCACAATGGGGCCCAGATCTTAGACCCTACTATAAGAGAACAATAATAATAATACCAGGTGACTCTCTAGATCCCAGTATACATTTCGGTACATACAATATTCCATAGGACCTGATTAAAATGTTATACCCAAGCACGTCATCTTTGTAATTAGTTTCTAACAATCTACAGACAATCATAGTTTGTATATTTTGATCGACAGTCTTACATATGTTACAGTACAAGTGACAAGAGCTAAAAGATTTTTTTTAAAATCCAATGTTCTTTTAGTTCCTTATGCTGAGTTTCCCATTCTGCATTTCTCTTAGCTTGAACAATAAAAATAGATTAGTCAGTATCACTTTTGCTTATAGTTTGTTTCTTGTCAATATCACTGCCAAGTTCAGATGCAATAGCACAATATAAATACTCCGGGGAGACCTTGATTTGGTTCAAAAAAGTGTTAATATTCAAAATAAAAGTAATAGAATGATATTGGTCTTCACTTAGCAAAGCTTTTTTTTTTTTTTTTTTTAATAAATGCTAAATTTCAACCTTTATTTTAGTCCTAAAACATTACAAGTCACTGCCTTGACTAGTAGTAACAGCT
The DNA here is from genome assembly GCF_002925995.2 of Terrapene triunguis. Classification (NCBI taxonomy): domain Eukaryota; kingdom Metazoa; phylum Chordata; order Testudines; family Emydidae; genus Terrapene; species Terrapene triunguis. Next base: position 1,627,034 of record NW_020664382.1, read on the forward strand.
TGAGATAAGGAAGAACCAACTCTGGACTGAGGTAGAAGAGACAGGAAGGAGGGGAATAAAATAAAATAAAAGTAATGGGCTGAGTTTCATTCTTGGACAATCATGTCAGTGAGAGTAGAAATGGCTCACTGTGCATTGTGTTATGGGACTGGATTTTTGTAAACTCTCTTTAAACCTTTTCTCTACCAGTGCCATTCAAGCCTCTGCCTTTAACAAGCCTTTGTATGCACAGTGAAAAGGCAGGTCCCACAGCTCCTTATTAACTTGTTTATTCTTTCCAGCCATCTGCATTAAAGATAAATCATATTGCACAAATAGTAGTTATGAAAACAGTGACATTTATTTTGTTTTGACATTTTTAAGGATCAATATAAAGTGTTTCTCTTTAAAGGGGCATTTGAAAGGTACATTTATAAACAGTTTGATGTTTGAAATATTTATCTATGCTTGTAAAAAAAAAAATTACTGTTCTATGGTTATGTTTAAATAGAAGAGGGCAGTATAAGAAATCTGCAATTCAGCCTGAAAGTTAATAACCTAATTTGGTCATTTGGGTGAATTGTTCATTTCACTTGCAGGAGCAGAAGAGCAAATTTGAATCCCTTTATATTTTTAGACCTCAAAAGAAAAAGGCTGCTTTTGACATCTCAGTGGGCTGATCCTGCAGTCTATTATTATCCTCTGCTTTCTAAATTCTTGTTTTCAAATTTTGGTGTCTACTCATGCTGTTATTAGCACCTTGTTTTGGAGATAAAAGGCAAAAATTCAGCTACACTACAAGGCCTTTGCTTGTATGGGAGAGGGAAAGAGACAGTTACCATGTAAACAAACAAACAAAAAACAGAATGAAATCTGACTTGCTCCGTTGAGCTCATCAACAGCTAAGCTTGAATTTCATCAGCTCTCCTATCAACAGCAAGATCCAGTGTAACAGAATTTACCATAAAAGGAAATGTGGGGTTTTACTGTTATCAAATGGATTCAACAAAACAAAACACATCACTATTTGAAGCATTTCATTGTAGGATGTGTGTAATTTTTTTAAATACATACTATGCCCACTGTGGCAGTCATCAGAATGGCTCCGCATTTTTTTATATCATGATTATTTTCATCCGGTCACTGCAAGGACTGTTTCCAGTACTAAGCTATATAGTCTCAATAAATGTTGCAGGAATTATCTGAATGTAAATGAGGGCAAACATGCCAAAGGTGCAGTCCAAGGAACCAACAAGGCCCTTGTCCATCTCTCGCTAATATATCCACAGGAAGGACAAAGCTGTTAAATTAAAGAGTTTCATTATTGTTGAATTCACCAACAACCAGGCTCCAATCTTCAGCTGAGAGCACAGGCAGACTGTTGTTCAATGGAGCTTTGCAAAGGTACAGCAGTCCATCCGTGTGCAGTCAATTGCAGAATTGGGGCCTTCACATTTGTCTCTCAAAGAAGACATACACCTCTACCCCGATATAACACGACCCAATATAACACGAATTCGGATATAACGCGGTAAAGCAGCGCTCCGGGGGGAGCGGGGCTGCGCACTCCAGCGGATCAAACCAAGTTCAATATAACGCGGTTTCACCTATAACACAGTAAGATTTTTTGGCTCCCGAGGACAGCGTTATTTCGAGGTAGAGGTGTATGTACAAACAAATACTACTTGTAAACTTTTATTTTTAAATGAATGTATATAAATACTAAATGCTACAAAATGTTGGGATATACTAGTAAAATTCTTAATATATGTTGACTAAAAGGTAAGAGTTCATTGCGAGCCATTTGAAGATATGGAAACTGAAAAGGGGTATTTAAAATAAATAAGATAAAGAAATTTTACAGTAACAAACATTTAGGGGAAGTTCAAAACAAATTTCCACTAAAAAATAATTTTGGGAAAATATATCTTTCAACAAATATATAGGGAAACATAAGCCATGATTATTACAGAAGTGGGAACAGAAACATAACCATAAATTTGCCAACATGAATGGAAAAATACAATTAACCTTTGCATTCTCAATATGTAATATGGTCTCTTCTTGGGTAGAATATTGGTGGAAAATTGTAAACACATTTTTTCTGTATAGAATAAATTCCCAGTTCTCTACTCAGTGCTTGAAACTGTCCCCGCCTTAATTATAATATTCAAAAGAAAGAAAGGGGCATTTCCTCTGAATTTTTTTTTAAATATTATCAACTGTTGCAGAAAAGGTACTGAATTTACTCCAACAGACAAAGGCATAATGAGACCCACTGTTTGGAAGATGAAGCTAGTCAAAGTTCAGGCAAAAGTAAGGCACATTTTTTAAGTGAGGGTGATTAATCATTAGAACAATTTACCTAGGGTTGTGGTGGCTTCTCCATCACTTGAAGTCTTTAACTCAAGACTAGATATCTTTCTAAAAGATATGCTCTAGCTCAACCAGAAGTTATGGAATTGATGCAGAAATTACTCTGAGAGCTTCTGTGGCCTGTGTTATGCAGGAGACCAGACTATCATAATAGTCCCTTCCTGCCTTAAAATGTATGAACCCGCCCCAAACACAGAATTGAGGGCAGATAATAGAGGGAGGATGAACTGATTTTCAAATATTTTCCTTTAAATATAAATGTATTTGTCATATTTAAATCTACACAAAGGTCTGTTAATGATTTGGGATCATAAACAATATTTTTAAATATTAAAATACTAAAGCTTTGCTGTTCACATTATAAGGTTACTGTGTCTCTGCAGTTACATACCATAATTGCAGTCAGCTGGCAGGTGGTGATGTGGTGAGGTTGAGCCTAGTTTTTGATCAAGGTACGCTGTAATGTCTGCTGATCTGTGCTGGTACAGCATCAGGTGGAATGTCCTCAGTGGTGGAAAGTCAACTTTTGAAGGGGGTGTGACAGTGGGGAAAAAGTAACAATACCCACTCCATCAAGGGGCCTTGTGACGGGGCAGCCCCGCACGGGGCAGCCCTGCACCACCCCACACTAGCCCCTGCAGCGACAGACAAGTAGCTCTGTCAGCGGAAGTCCCGCCCCACCCTTACTGGGCATGCTCCAAATGCTCAGTGAGTATAAAAGGAGGGAACTCAGCTCAGTGTGGGCTGGTGGCCGAAGGGGAAAGACCTAACCAGGCAGCTCCTGCAGAGGACCAGCCGATGCTCTCAGAGCTGCTTGGAATGGAGGCTTCTTCTGGCTGGCACCAACCCCTAACGGGGGAGGCACCAGGGGAGGTAATGGCCCCAGAGACCCACGGAGGACCCTGGGATTTGTGGGCAACCCCAACTCCCAAGCTGGTAGGAACCGACCTGGGGGGGGTGACGGATTGGTACCTTGCCTCCGGTAAGCCTCAGCATGTTTTGGTAGGACCACCCCCGCTGAGCCAGCAGTAAGGTCCCACTGCCCTGTAACCAAGGGCTTGTTCTAATGGACTTTGGCTACTAGGCTGTGCTGCCCTGTAACCAAGGGCTAATTCCCTGGACTCTGGCCACTAGGCTGTGCTGCCCTGTGACAAGGGGTTTAAACCATCACAGGCCTACAGCTGCATAGTGCACCTGAAAAATGAGCACCACTAACTAGTGTGGGGGTGGGTCCCAGGCACCTAACATATGCTGATTCAATTCATCCTTGGACATCCTTTGCCAGCAGGGTTCCTGCAGATACACAATTGTAACTTAAAACTGCCATCCTTGCTGAAGCATGATAGTGAATCTAACTTTGGGATTGGAGCTGCCCCCACTGGCACAGGGGATGACACAGACCTTGGTACAGGGGCAAATCAAACCCAAAAGCTACCATTTTATCATAAATTGAAGTATGGGGTAAAAAGACAAACAATTAGAAGGAAGTAGGAGAAAAAACAGCAGTGAAAATATAGAAGAGGGAGGAAGGAAGGGAAGGAATAGACAAACTCCATGTTGCTAGAAATAGCATTTGTCAATCACATATGATATGTAATATCTCAAAGAGCCAATTAAGGCAATGGAAATGCGGAAACAATAACGAAGGGCTGAATCATCTAACCTAATATAGAGAACACTGAAAGAGAAAAGGGAAGACCAGATAAAATTATTTTGGACATTAAAATGATTCCAGATTGAATCCATCTTTCAAGAATATTTCAGAGGGTCACCCAGCTCTACCCACAGAATTTCTGATTCACTATGTTATTCCAATTTCATGCTGATGTATCTTCACTGAATGAATGGAGCAACACCAGTACAGAACTGGGTAATGCAGTGGAGAATCAGGCCCATGGATCTGATATGAACACCTTCAGAAAATGTAGCTCATTCAGATATTTATTTCTTCTTTCTTTCCTTCTTTTTCTTCTGAATCAGCAGCAACATGAACATATAGGGTTTTGGCACTGGATTCTATTAGATCCTAAGCAGTTTCCAACATTCCCCTTTCCCAGGCTCTAACTTAAAACATGTAAATAGGCAGGTCTGCTCTTCTGCAGCTCTTGCACTTCAAAACTAACCTACACACAATAGTCTACATATGTCAGCCAATCTCCAAAAGTGACACTGCAGTAAAAGGCACACTGTTACTCAAAGACTATTTCATCATCTCTGAAGGGTAATTTATCATGTCATGGCTGGATGAATGTCAGAATTTCCTCTAATTGTACCACTTCCAGATTAGTATTATATATGTAAAAGGAGAGACTGCAGGTTAGATCTCCCTAGAGACCTTTCTGCCAGCACACCTCACACTCCAACCTTGCCACCAGTCAGCTCCAACATACCCCTGTGCTGGTAGAGCCTTGGAGTGGCTAGTATAAAGCAGAATCTGCTTGAGTTAAAAGCCTGTGAAGGTGAGCTATGTGGCACTATGGGAAGGGTCTACTCTAAGGAGTCTACAGGGAAGCATTTCAGGATGTTCCATGGCAGTTGGGTAAGGAAAACTGTGTAAGAAGTCAGTTTGTGAGGAGCCTGGAGACCAAAATTGTGCAATTTAAATAAATCATTTTAACATTTGAATTTAAAACCAAAACCACTTGTCCTGAGTATATGCTGTGGTTCTCAAATAAGTATTCTGGTTATCTTGGTAGCACATGGTCCAATGCTATTATCCCTGCCAGCATCACTAATGTTGTGAAATTGTAGGCAGCTATTTCAAATTCTACCCCCTCACATACAGTAAGTGGCCTCCAAAATGGCTGATATATGCTGAAAAATCATTATTAATGTGTGCCTGTTTGGTAGCACCCTCGGTGCCTCATGCAGATTATTTATACTGGGAGCACAAATAATCTCTGGGTATGTGCATGTGTATTACTGCCAAGAACCGGGGGAATGAAGAGGAAGGTTTTAGATGCACAAAAATGCAGATCATGGCATGAGTCCTGCCTCAAACACCCTTACACAGCTCCTTTTGGAGAGGACCTACAATGTAGTCTCTGTACAAGTTTTTAGGGAGTCAGAATTGGGACAGAAAATTTACATCCTGTACGCCCCATTTTTGTGTGTGGGTTTTCTGGTGTATTTCTGGTTTTCTATATTCAAGTAGCAAACAAAATCATTTGTCCAGTGTACTGAAGAAATTAGGCCAGTGACATAGAGAAAACGATCAATAATTAGGCATCTCAGTTATTTTTGCTATACGACTTGAATTTTCCACTTAATAACAATTAACACATTGGACTAAATTCTCAGCTGACAATGAGACTGCACAGGCTTCACAATTGCAGAATTTGACTTGTTTGTTACAGAGCAGTATTTCTGCAGTAACCTCATTGCAGCAAGCTTCAGTTCCTGATGTTTTCAGTGTCATACTTTATGTAGAACAGGGAAGTACTGTCTAAACTTTTAATCAATCTTTTAAAAATAACTACTTTGTAGTCTTCGTACTAAAACATAATCTATGAACTGAGTGAATGGTAAAACATCATATTCACTAACCATGGTACATACCGTATGTAGCATGGTTAGTTTATATGAACTGTGAAACTTTAAATAAAAATGACAAAATGCTTCTGACATTATTTGGTAAGAAATTAACTAAAAACACACAGGTATTTTTGTGTGTAACGCTATAAGAAAAAACCATGATTTAACTGCATTTTTTCTAACACGTGTATTTTTTATTTGAGAAATTATCATAAACCACTTTGAATATTCAGACACAATCTTTCCAGAAAAAAAATAATTTTGCTTCCTAGGGGAAAGCACTACATCATATTGCACATTTTTCAGTATATTAACCTCACTCAAACAAATGCATTTGCTACATTACACAGAAGTGGATAACAATTCTCAGGAATCTCTGACACCAAAATGCTTTTGAGACCAAAATGTATGGTTATTAAGGAATGATGAAGATGTCTCATTGACTTTTTAAATATTCCGCAACGCTAATAGCTCTTTGGAGCTTTCTCATATCCACTTATATAAACCTTCTAGAGAATTGAAGCTCCACTAGCAGTAGTTTCTGCCAAGAAATGTAATCTCCAAAGCCTTGTTTACAGGAAAATAAACGTAATTACTGTACTAAAGCAAAGATTCTAATGAATCTATCTTTCTTGAAAGTGAGTTTTTTGAATGTCAGCTAAAGTTATAAATAAGTAGCTCTCAGATACTTTAGATTAATCAGTATAAACTCTGAATGAGATGCCAGTGCCTCCTCATCTTGCTTTGCCTTTACTCACTCATTTATGGTTATGCTATGCTAACAATTTATTTTTGTCTTTTTACTTTGCTTTTTCTATATTTCAATGTACTATACGTGCTTGCTCTAAACAAAGAGCCAAGATGTACACATTTGTATCTGGAAAATCCATGCCACAATTTATTTTTTATTGTCTTTATTATGCTTATACTACAACCAAAATACCTTGGGCTTTATTTTCTTAAGAGCTCAGAAACCAAACTCCAGCTGACATTAATAGGGGCTGTGGGAATTGAACACTTATGACAATTCAGCCTTATACACTGTACTGTGACAAGATAGAATTTTGTATCTGAATTATGTTTGTATTTTTTTCTGAACCATTAAAATCTTTTTAAAAACCTCTCTGCATTCATTACAATAGTTATAGTAACACTAGTAATTATGTTTTCGGTTCATGGCATACATGTCCCTAGCTATTTCATCTAGTATCAGTCATTAGTAGATGTGTCTTAAATTTAGTCAGAGTGTACTTTATACAAACCAAACGGGCTTCCTTTCTCATAGATAGCTGTATCAGCAATGGGTGACCTAAGAGCAATATTTCCATATGTTTTGGCAAGTCATAAGCTACATAATTTTGGCAAGGAGTGACTTCTCAGATATTGGAGATCACCAATATTAAAATGTTTTCAGTATTCCCTGAAATATTTACTTCTGCATTAACCTGACAACAGACTGAAAGTAGAGATTACTTCAAACATCTTCACTGATGTCCAGGCATTCCATTTCACTTCTTTGGAGTTCAGAGGTGGGGATTTGAGGGGGGTGAAGTAGCAGAGGTGCTGTGCACTGCAGAACCATCATCTGCTCATCTTGATTTCTATCTGACAATCCATACAGTAGGTATCACCAAATTACCTCCCGCTGCAGGATTCTGAACTCACACCAGGGTAATTCAGTAATAACTCAATTGATTACTGTGCAAAACATGTATCTTACATTTTTACTACTATATAGCTGTACGTGGACTCTGTCAATTGACAAGTTGTACCACTGGGGGTAGAGGATGCAACAAAGCAGCAGCAGCTATCCCTCCAGGATGGCTTCTATGTGCAGAAGGGGGCTCTCTTCCTCACACATGCCCAACGATCCACAGGAAATCCAATAATAGGGTGAGAACTCCAATATCCATGGTCCACAAAGACCTTTACATAAGTAGGAGCAGTTCAGGGAAGAATCCATGAAATTCCCCTGGCTGATTTTTTCTTCTCTCCCTTTGGGCCTTCTGACACAAGTTTTCCTGCAGGAGGAGGCATTCTGGATCTGTGATTCTGTTAAATTTCATATCTTCTTGTATTGAAAATGCAATTATATATCCACTTTTCATCTTTAAAATGTTTACAAATATACATCTTTATAACACTCTGTGAGCTAGGTATAACTATCACCATTTAAAAGGTGAGAAAAGAGAGGCAAATTACTTGTGTAACACAGAAAGAATCAATGTCAGAGCCAAGATTAGAATTCAAGAGTTCTGAATTCTCAGACCACTCAATTATTCCACTCCGTTTTGTCCATCTAAATTTAACTCCATATAATTTTAACGAATCTTGAATCACTCTCTATTTGTACTGTTTCTTACAAATCACAAGTACTAATCAGGCTACATTTAGAAGATATTTTTGGATAGCAAATGGAGATTTAAGTAATTACTAGTCTGTCAAAACTAATCTTCCTCAAACATCTTGACATTAAAATAATTTCACTGGTTTTGACCTCTCTGTATAAATACTGTATGAGAGCTATAAAGTTGTTTTATATCCTATGAAGACGGTTAATAAATGCAACAGCAACCAGCAAAGTGGACATTTAAAATAAAAACATCAGATCCAGTTCCCCCCTCTTCCCCTCCCACACTAGACACGCCCTTAAAATGCTGGTTCAGCTGCTTAACTTCTTGAAATAGTGGCCTAACTGAAAATCCTGACAGCAACCTTTCTAGGAATTATTACAGAGTCTGAATATTTCATCGCCTGTTATAGAAACAGAGGGAGGTTAATATTAGGGCTGTCGATTAATCGCAGTAACTCGGGCAATTAATTAAAAAAAATTAATCGCACTGTTAAACAGTAGAATACCAATTGAAATTTATTAAATATTTTTGGATTTTTTTCTACATTTTCAAATATATTGGTTTAAATTACAACACAGAATACAAAGTGTACAGTGCTCACTTTATATTTTTTATTACAAATATTTGCACTGTAAAAATGATAAAAGAAATCGTATTTTTCAATTCACCTCATACAAGTACTGTAATGCAATCTCTTCATCATGAAAGTGCAACTTACAAATAGTTTTTTTTGTTACATAACTGCACTCAAACAAAACAATGCAAAACTTTAGAGCAGGGGTAGGCAACCTATGGCAGATGTGCCGAAGGCGGCACGCGAGCTGATTTTCAGTGACACTCACACTGCCCGGGTCCTGACCACCGGTCTGGGGCGCTCTGCATTTTAATTTAATTTTTAATGAAGCTTCTTAAACATTTTAAAAACCTTATTTACTTTACATACAACAAGAATTTAGTTATATATTATAGACTTATAGAAAGAGACCTTCTAAAAATGTTAAAATGTATTACTGGCATGCAAAACCTTAAATTAGAATGAATAAATGAAGACTCGGCACACCACTTCTGAAAGGTTGCCAGCCCCTGCTTTAGAGCCTACAAGTCCACTCAGTCCTACTTCTTGTTCAGCCAATTGGAAAGAGAAACAAGTTTGTTTACATTTACGGGAGATAATGCTGCCCACTTCTTAATTACATCACCTGAAAGTGAGAACAGGCATTCGGATGACACTGTTGTAGCTAGCGTCGAAAGATATTTACATGCCAGATGCGCTAAAGATGCATATGCCTCTTCATGCTTCGGCCATTGTTCCAGAGGACATGCTTCCATACTGATGATGCTTGTTTAAAAAAAAAAAGTGTTAATTAAATTTGTGACTGATTTCCTTGGGGGGAATTGTATATCTCCTGCTCTGTTTTACCCACATGCTGACATATATTTTATGTTATAGCAGTCTCATATGATGACCCAGCAGCACATGTTGTTCATTTTAAGAACATTTTCAACGCAAATTTGACAAAATGCAAAGAAGATACCAATGTGAGGTTTCTAAAGATAGCTACGGTACTCGACCGAAGATTTAAGAATCTGAAGTGACTTCCAAAATCTGAGAGGGATGAGATGTGGAATATGCTTTCAGAAGTCTTAAAAGAGCAACACTCTGATGCAGAAACTATAGAACCCAAACCACCAAAAAAGAAAATCAACCTTCTGCTGGTGGAATCTGACTCAGATGATGAAAATGAACATGCGTCGGTCCACGCTGCATTGCAGTTATTGAGCAGAACCCGTCATCAGCATGGACGCATGTCCTCTGGAATGGTGGTTGAAGCATCAAGGGACATATGAATCTTTAGTGCATTTGGCATGTAAGTATCTTGCGACTCTGGCTACAAGTGCCATGCAAACACCTGTTCTCACTTTCAGGTGACACTGTAAACAAGAAGCAGGCAGCATTATCTTCTGCAAATGTAAACAAACTTGTTTGTCTGAGCGATTGGCTGAACAAGAAGTTGGACTGATTGGACTTGTAGAATCTAAAGTTTTACAATGTTTTATTTTTGAATGCAGGGGTTTTTTTGTACATAATTCTACATTTTTAAGTTCAACTTTCATGCTAAAGAGATAGCATTACAGTACTTGTATTAGGTGAATTGAAAAATACTATTTCTTTTGTTTTTTACAAAAATATTTATAATTAAATATAAAGTGAGCACTGTACACTTTGAATTCTGTGTTGTAATTTAAATCAATATATTTGAAAATGTAGAAAAAATCCAAAAATATTTAAACAAATGGTATTCTATTATTAACAGTGCGATTAATTTTTTTAATTGCTTGATAATCCTAGTTAATATTTGTTACACAAAATCCATAGTACTGGAATGGGGGTATTTCACAATATATGTATTGTCTGATTGGTTGTACACCAAAAAAAGTGAAACCAGTAAATCTGTGTTATAGGAATAGAAGTAGACTACATTATTATAAGTTAGTTGAAGTCAACTGGAGTTTTTCCCAAGTTAGGAGTGCAGGTCTGGACCCTATACAATGAAACATGTGAAATACAAACAAGCCAGAGTTACTTTATGTACTTGCACATGTAGCTGAAGCAACTGAACATTTTTTTTCATTTGTGCAAGTGAATATTTTGGGGGAGGGGAAGCTGTATGTATTTGCTCAAATTTTTGAATATGTTTGAGTTCTGTTTGGGTTTACTTTCTGCTTATATTCCAATAAATGAGTTTATTGGCACAAATATTCAGATACAGTAAATTTAAACAAAATATTGGCTGGTAGAAAGCAAGATTTTAAATCATAAACATGAATATCTGCATCAGATTCTAAAAGTTGTGCTACTTCCTTCATATAACAGAAACATATGATAAAATGTAAGAATCCCACCAAAACATCTTACATTTTAAATATTTGCAAAACTGTTCACAAAAAAAGTGACAAAGCAAGAACTGAGAAATCATTCAAACAATTTTGAATAATGAATGAATTGGAAAAAATGGATGCGCCCAAGAACAATTTAAACCCCCCCCCCCCCCAAAAAAAGAGTATATATTACAATCACTTGCCTCGGTTTTGTTAGCATCAACAAAAATGATCACATTATGTCTCTGTCAGCAAAATACTTAAGTATCTGAGCAATTCCAGCTAACTCAATGAGACTATGCTCATGCTAAAGTATTTAGCTGCACGTAGTCCTATATCCTTTTAAACAATCAAATCTATAAGAATCATATTTCAAATTGGTATAGATAAATAAGTACCTAATCCACCCAAGAAAGATGAAAAACAGAAAACAAACTTGCTGATTCCATGCATGCCACTATCAAGGGCTCGACTGTGGTAGTCATAATCTCACTATTAAAATGGGAAACACTGGATCCATAAACAAATATCTAATGAATAACAGCAAAGTAAACTAGAAGCTAAATTATTATAGCTTTCTGAAATAATTTGCTCTTTTACAGCAACACCAAACTATTTATGAATTACTAAGATCCCAATATCTATTTAAAAACATTTGCCACCTAGAAAAAGTATCAATACTAATAATTACGGGGAGGAGGTATGTTAAGCGAAAAACATGTATGTGGACTAGATATCTTTCTACCTGCAGCTTCTGTATTACTTATTAGTGTTAGAAGTGACAAAGGGCCAGATCTTGCTCTCATTGAAAGCTATGGAAGATAGATATAACTTTAGTTAGTTTGGCTTTGTTCAACTTGGATACTTTCAGTTAGGCACCTAGCGGTGCCCAACCTTATTACACAGGAGAGCCACATAAACCTAAGCACAATCTTGTGTGGGCCAGACAAATTCTACATATGTTAATAGGTTTCAGGGTGGTAGCCATGTTAGTCTGTATCAGCAAAAAAAGAACGAGGAGTATGCCCAAATAAATTTGTTAGTCTCTAAGGTGCCACAGGTACTCCTCATTCTTTTTACATATTTTAATAAGATTTAAAGTCACCTGTATTGATTTATATTTTAAGTTCAGCTTGTTTTGTATGTATTTAGTTAGGCTGTTTCTATATACAGTATTGTCTATTTACACACTTGTGTAAATTAAAATGATGTAAACATAATGACAAAACACTTATAGTACAGGGGTTGGCAACGTTGGCACACGGCTCGCCAGGGTAAGCACCCTGGTGGGCCGGGCCAGTTTTATTTACCTGCTGACGTGGCAGGTTCGGCCGATCGCGGCCCCCACTGGCCGCGGTCGCCGTCCCAGGCCAATGGGGGCGGCGGGAAGCGGCACGGGCAAGCGATGTGCTGGCCGCAGCTTCTCGTGCCGAACGTTGCCGACCCCGGTATAGTATATTAGTATATTGTGTAGAAGCAGGCAGTGGGCCTTATGAAATGGCTTGATTTTAGTCAAAAGACCAAGATAATAATAGTGCACATTTTATCAGATGTAATTTTCCAGGCCATTATTTTATTATATTATGTGGACTAACAGCTATTTTTTGTTGCTGTCGTTAAATGTTCACTACAATCCTGATCCAAAGCCAATATGAGCTTTGGATCACACCTTAAAGATGCTAAATATACAGTACTAGAGGTAGTTCTTTTACCTATCCACACAGCATAGGCACCACCCAGAGCTATTTAATGTTATATTTTTTACTTATCGCTACATAAAGAAATTATAATCTTAAAAACTGCCTGTAAATTAGTGTCAGAAGGAGTCACCCTTCTCCTGCTAAATAAGTGAGGCTCTGGGGGCAGGTAGGAGGCACACACTGTAAAAACAGAGCCTAATTAAAACATAACACAGGCATTATAGGCATGTGTCCCAGGCCCCAGCTTCTGGGATCATGTCAAAATACCAGGGTTCCCTTTAAAAAGGTAAATAACATTTCTAGACCTCAGGGCTACAACCCCCCTGGAGAACATGACCTGAGTCTGCAGCGAGCCTGAGACCGCAGCTACAGGAGTGGTGATGTCCTGCCCGCTGTAATTCAGTGCGCGGCTAGACCTGAACCCCGCTGCTCTGGACATCCTGCCAACCCCGGGAGGGCTGAGGTCTGTGCTGGGGGAGCCCGACCTCTGCCCCTTGGGGCCTCTCAGGCAAGGCCACCACGGACAGGGGCTGGATCCTCCTCGGGGCAAGCCGACCCCAGCCCAAACGGACTCCGCGGCTGAGCGCAGCCAGGCCGGGAACGCGATACCGGGCAGCGCGGCAGGTGTCCCAGGCGAGGTCACGGCGCTATGGCTGGGCTGGGGGCGCCTCGGACCCGCCAGCACGCGTGGGCCCGGGCGGGAAGCAGGTCAGCCCCGACTGTCCCCCCAGCTCCACGCAGCTGCATCCCCGCCAGTGTTGAGCCCGGATGCCGGCAGTCGTGCCCAGTCCATCCCCGGGCGCTGCGAGACGCGTTGCGCACCCTGGGGACGGGGGGATGCCCCGCTCTCTACCCCACCCCCCGGGCTCGGCCCAGGCCCGGCCCGCAGCGCGTAGCGGGAAGGCGGCTCCCATCCGACGCAGCGACCGGGATGAGATTTGGCGAGAGGCGCCTCCCCAGTCCCCCACTGAGCGCAGGGCCGCCGCGCCAGCGGCAGGGGAAGGGCGCGAGGAGGGGCTGACGGTTGGGGGAACCCCGGTAACTCCCCCTAACCGCCACCCAGTCCCCAGCGCAAGCGCCTCTCCCGCACCCCCCACTCTGGCGCCGGCCAATCGCAACACTGCGCACGTGACGAGCGTTCCCTGCGATGACCTCATCCCTGGTGTGGGATGACGTCAAATTCAAGATGGATGGAATCACGGCGGTGGCAGCAGCGCGCGCGGGCGAATCGTGAAGGGAGGCGCCGAGGGGGGCAGCAGGGTGGGGTGCGGCTAACGGCGGAGAGGGTGAGTAACGGCCGCGTCTCGCGCCCGTTTTGGGAGCTGCCTGCGCCGCGCGGGTCTCTCCGTGCACAAAGGCGTCTTTTCCTGACGTAACTCTGAGGTGTTTTTTTTTCCCCCACCGAGCGGGGCTGCGGTCCCCAAACTCTTCAGTGCGCCTGCGCCACTTACAAAACTAGCCCATCCCTTCATCGCGCATGCTCCACTCCCGGAGACGGACTCAGCCTGCCCATTGCGCGTGCACACATGCGCCACATAGACTCGTCGAAGCCTCTAGTGCGCATGTCTGTTGCCCATAGTGGGCTTCTCAGTCCCTTTTTTGCGCGTGCGTAGTGCCCCTAAAAGAACCTCGATCTTGCTTAGCTGCGCGCGCGTGGTAGCCGAAATGTGGCCTTTTGGCCTGAGGCGCAAGCTGCTCAGGCGCAAATGTTTCACTGCGCAGGCGGGATGATGGTGCCTGTGAGGGGTGGGGGCGGCAGGCGGGAGGGAGTTGCTCTGAGCATGCGCAATACGGTGAGCGTGGCCCTGCGTGGGGCGGGGACCAGTTGAGTATAGTGATGTCACTATAGGTTTGTGAGTGCTCGTGCCTCCTCTGCTCACACCAGCCCAAGCAGGGAACTCCAGCGGGGCTGGGAGGGAAGGTGCAGTCAGCGGGTGCAGGAGCTGCCGTGTTGCTGGTTAGGGGGCATCCGTGCCTGGCGTGGGGCCCAGTCACCCCCTGTTTGCCTGGTACCCTGGGCTGTCACCTCTGCATTGGCATCTCTGCAGAGAATGCAGAGGGCGCTGGACTGCCGTGACTGTGGTTTACGCTGCATATATAGAAGCTGTCGCTCACATTGTTGCTTCTCTCATCTGAACCACGAAGAAAGAGAGAACATATTTGTATATCGTAGATTCTCCTTGCGGTGTCTCACAGAAGTGCTGTGCTGATGTAAAAATTTAAAAGTAACTGCCGATTATGCTAGCCTCGCAGAATAGTCATGCACACCAGAGCTGGGTGGATAACTGATTATGTCCCCCCAGTTCGCTGGCATTTCTGAAAAATTGGGGGAAAGAATTTCAATTTGGGTTGAACTGAATCTGAAAATTGTGAAAAATTTCAGCATATCGAAAAAATGTGTTTTGAGTCAAATGCAACATGTTTGACCTGGAACTTTTTGTTTTGGGTATTTTTATAAGGATTCACAAAATGCTAGGAAAAGGAGTAGATGATGATGGTTTTGGTACCAATGCCCTTCTTATAACCTTTAGCCCAGCTTTTAGGCTACTCACCTGGAATGTGAACATAAGAATGGTCACATAGTGAGTCATACCAATAGTCCATCTAGCTCAGTGTCCTTCCTTCTAACAGTTGCCAATGCCAGATGCTTCAGAGAGAATTAACAGAACAGGGCAGTTATCAAGTGATCCAGTCCCTGTCGTCTAGTCCCAGCAGCTGGCAGTCAGAGGCTTAGGGACACCCAGAGCATAGGTTTCAGAGTAGCAGCCGTGTTAGTCTGTATCCGCAAAAAGAACAGGAGTACTTGTGGCACCTTAGGGTACGTCTACACTTACCTCCGGGTCCGACGGCAGGCAATCGATGTTCTGGGATCGATCCCGGAAGTGCTCGCCATCGACGCCGGTACTCCATCTCAGCGAGAGGAGTACGCGGCATCGACGGGGGAGCCTTCCTGCCGCGTCTGGACCCGCGGTAAGTTCGGACTAAGGTACTTCGAATTGTAGCTGAATTTGCGTACCTTAGTCCAAAGTGGGGGGGTAGTGTGGACCAGGCCTTAGAGACTAACAAATTTATTAGAGCATAAGCTTTCGTGGGCTACAGCCCACTTCTTTGGATGCATAGGGTTGCATCCCTGACCATCTTGGGTAATAGCCACTGATGGACCTGTCCACTGTGAATTTTTCTAAGTCTTTTTTGAACCCAGGTGTACTTTTGGCTTTCAAAACATCCCCTGACAATTAGTTCCACAGGTTGACTGTGCATTGTGAGAAGTAGTACTTCCGTTTGTTTGTTTTAAACCTGCTGCCTATTAATTTCATTGGGTGATCCCTAGTTCTTGTGTTATGTGAACAGGTAAATAACACTTTGTTTATTCAGTTCATCCACACCATTCGTGATTTTATAAACCTCTATCATATCCCTTCTTAATCATCTCTTTTACAAGCAAAACAGTCCCAATCTTTTTAATCTCTCCTCATATGGAAGCTGTTCCATACCCCTAATCATTTTTTGCTGCTCTTCTCTGTACCTTGTCCGATTTTAATTTATCTTTTTTGAGATGGGACAATCAGAACTGCATGCAGTATTCAAGGTGTAGTTTTACCATGGATTTATGATATTTTTTATCTTATTATCTGTCCCTTTCCTAATGGTTCCTAACATTCTGTTAGCTTTTTTGTTTGCTGGTGCACATTGAGCAGATGTTTTTCAGAGAACTATCCACAATGACTTCAAGATCTCTTTCTTGACCGGTGACAAGTAATTTAGACTCCATCATTTTGTATGTATAGTTGGGATTATGTTGCCAAAGGTGCATTACTTTGCACTTATCAAGATTGAATTTCTTCTGCCATTTTCTTGCCCCGTCACCAAGTTTTGTAATTCTTCATGGTCTACTTTGGACTATATTGAGAAATTTTGTATTGTCTGCAAACTGTGCTACCTCACTGTTTACTCCTTTTTCCAGGTCATTTATGAATAGCACTGATCCCAATACAGATCTTTAGGGGGCCCCTCTATTTACCCCTCTCCACTGTGAAAACTAACCATTTATTCCTTTTACTTTGTTTAACTTTCTCTTAATTTTTGTGTAGTTCCCCTTTTTGAAGCTAAACGCTACTGTAGTGGACTTCTTTGGACTTCTTCTTCTTCCCTATGTCTGCTCTAGCCCTTTCTACATACAAGCTAGAGGACTTCCTGCAGATTCTGTCTCCATACCCCACAAGTCAGGCTTGTTACACAGGCAAAGGGTCCTGTGGGGAAAAATAGTATGTAATCATGTAATTAAAGACTATCTCAGAATGCCTACACATAAGGGGTTCAAATTAAGGTTGCACAGGCAATCTTAGTGTGTGTTTGTGTGTGTGTGTATACACACAAGACTGAGTTAACATTGTATAGAAAACTAAAATGTTTTTAACCTATTGAAGACACTACACATCACTGAAAACTACATGATGCCAAGTGTGAGCTTTCTGAATTCAGTTAGTTATGAGCTATTTCCATGGAGCTGGAAATTACTGATGATCAGAATATAAAATAAATTAGAGGTTTTTGGTCACCTTCAGAACAGTGGCCATAATTTGTGTTAAATTAAACACCTTTCAGTAGACGGCAAGCATGGAAAATTTCAGTCCAAAGGGAGAATCTTTCACAAAGTTATGAGCAATTAATAATTACGAGTCACATTTATTATCACTGAAGTTTTGAAATCTTAACAATAGTAGTTGTTATAATATTCTTCAGTTTTGAAATACACAAATGAAAACTGTTAACTTTCCATATCTGCAAAGTACCATTATTAACTGAGTGAAGGCTCATTCAGAAGGCTGTCACCTTCTAAATGAGTGAATTGTTTCATAAAAAAGAATAGTACTTGCACCTTCCATCTGAGGATCTCAGAAAACTAATTCTCTAAAAATACAGCAAAATCCTTCATCACAGATGGAGAAGGGTGTAACATACTCTGCTTTAAAATCCATCCTCAGTTCAAAGGAGATCTCCTCCTCAACCCTGTCCCTAATGGCTGTCTGTCAGTGTAAGACCAGTCTCCATAAAGCAGTCTTTTTTCCCCCTCTCCCCAGTGATTATGAAATTTGGGACAGCATGTCTTTTTTTTTTTCTTCTTCGTAGTTGAAAGAAGGGAAATGTATTTTTTACTGTCTTCACTGAATGAAGCTTTTATGTGTCATGTCATTCTGGAGCAGATCATGTACATCTCATAAACTGAATCATTCAAGGAACAAGAAAGGAAACAAAAGCTTGTTTTTATGTTAGGCACCTGTTCCACTCTCCCATGTTGTTTTTTCTTTTTCTTTTTCATAATATTGTGATTAATTTCACCTACCAAATTTTACTCATCTGGAACGGATGAAGAAATCCCTCATTTTGGATGAATTAAGATAATTTACTGTATATACTCGATCATAAGCCGGTTTGTTTATAAGCCGACCCCCCCCAAGATGGATAAGTAAAAATGGAAAATTTTTATAACCCGTTCATAAGCCGACCCTATAATTCAGGGGTCAGCAAACTTTGGCTCCCGGGCCATCAGGATAAGCCGTTGGTGGGCCGAGATGGTTTGTTTACCTGGAGCATCTACAGGCACGGAGGTAAACCTAAGTAAACAAAGTGTCCTGGCGCGCCAGCTGCTTACCCTAATGGGCTGGGACAACAACTGGTGGGGAAATTTTGGGGGGGGGAGAAGCTGGGAGTCAGGGGAGTAACCCCTGTGACCACCCTCCACATGACCCCACCCCTAGCCTGGGACCCCCACACTCTCCCCATACCATCCCTTCCCACCTTATCTGGGGAGGGCCAGGAGAGGATGTCTCTGACCTGGTTGGAGCTGCTCCGGCAGACCGGGCAGCACGGCCGCAGCCTGCTCTGGCGGGCCAGACCAGGCGGCGCAGCCGCAGCATGTTCCAGCGGGCTGGGCTGGGTGGCACGGCTACAGCCTGCTCTGGGGGGGGTGGCGCTGAGCGGCACAGCTGCAGCCTGCTAGCTCCGGAGCTGTAGCTGCTTCGGAGGCTGGGGGGAGAGCAGCGTGGCCAGAAGCGGAGAGACTTTGGTCCCGCCTCTTCCCTTCTGGCTGTGCTGCCTCTCCTTGCTCCCTCTGTTGAGGGGAGGGGCTGTATCCCACCTCTTCTCTCTATACCCGTTCATAAGCCGACCCCCTTCTCTGGTGCTTCCCTTTTTTACTAAAAAAAATTCGGCTTATGAACGAGTATATACGGTAAATCTCCCTCTTATGTTGTAGTGCTTCAATGAAACATTAAAATCTTGCTCCATAATTTAATTAAAAATGCACCTTTATTTAAATTGTCACAAATTGGGAAAGTATGCCCTATGGAAACCTGTTTCCCACAGTCTTCATTGAATGAAGGTTTCAAAAATATTTTAATGTGAGATCTGTGATCGTAGGGCAATTCATGTACATTTCTTAAACTGAATTCTTTAAGAAAGACAAAAGTATTTTTGGGCACCTGCTTCACGCTCCTCCTCTTGTTCTACATTATCTTCAAAAGCAATTAAAATAAGCAGTTTTAAGAAATCTCTTATGCAAATGCCTTTAAATATATGCATGCAATTTTGGATACTTTTTTCTTAATTTGTAAAACTTTGATTAGATTAGTTGGAGGTATTATTAAAGGGTAGTGTTTACAGTGGTATTTCTCATCTTTTCTTGTACATGCGTAATTCCGTTAACATTAATCGAAAGCACCAACTGATATTTATCAGTGGCAGGAGCTAACTTTGGGCCCAATCCTGCTCACATTGAAGTCAATAACAAAACTCTCATTGTGTTCTGTAGGAGCCGAGTAGGGTCCTTTGTTATAACGTATTCACGTTATATTGGACGCAGAGAAAAAATACAATTTCTATATCTCATAGAATTGAAGGGACCATCAGATCATCTAATCAGACTTGTATATCACAGGCCAGTACATTTCACCCAAATCCCCCTATGTGAAACCCAAAGACTTTAGTTTCCCAAGGACTAATTAAACTATGAGCCACAGGCAGAAAACAGGAGAGACCCAGGTGCCACCAGTGGCAGGGAAATGATTAAATGAGATATGCCCAAATGATCCCAGCAGGTGAACTGTGCCCCATGCTACAATGGAAAGTGAAAACCCCTTGAGGTCCCTGTCAAACTGAGCTGGTGGAAAATTCCTTCCTGACCCAAATCTGGGATCTGTATGATTCTGGGCATGTAAGCAAGACACACCAGTCAGGCATCTAGAAAGACACGCCAGCCAGGCATTTTCTGTATGATCTCAGAGTACTGGTCCACCCTGGCCAATGTCCCATCTCCCATCTCCAGCTATGACCAATTTAAGTTGCATCAGAGGAAGGAGGAGATTAAAAAAAAATGCATCAAGCCAATTGTGCAGGAAGGGAAAGGGAGGGAGGGGAGGGGAGGCCCCTGCAGATGCCTGCCTGAAGCATGATATTTGATTATAGTCACTATCTTAATGCAGAACTACAAGTGTTATGAGCTAATACATGTTTGTTTCCCATTCATATGGAAAAGAACACTTGTTTAGAAGATATGCAAAGGAGCTTGTTCAAAATTAACTTTTATTTGGAAGTGGAGGGGAAAGTCCCTCATATACCTGTCATAAGGATTAAGTTCTCCCAATTTACTCCAGCATCAAACCACCAGCTATCTTTCCATTACCATCCGTATCGTCTGTCACAGCTAACACTATTTTGCTTCTGGCTCAGGACAGCTGGATGGAGTTTCCTTTGGAACCCAGCAAACTGCTCTTACATCACTTAAGGGGAGGAATCACAAGAGAGATAGATGAGGTGTTTTTCCCAGAATCCTCTCATCTCACAGGTTGTAGTTCCTTATTCTTGGTTGACACACAGTTTTTGTACCTATTTCAGTTAGGGTGTGATTGGTTGATTGATTTAACCAACATAGTTGTACAGGTACAAACCCTAGAGTGGATACAGTTATACTAAGGACTGGTCTACACTGGGGGGGGGGAGATCGATCTAAGATACGCAACTTCAGCTACGAGAATAGCGTAGCTGAAGACGACATATCTTAGATCGATTTACCTCGGGTCCTCACAGCGCGGGATCGACGGCCGCGGCTCCCCCGTCGACTCCGCTACCACCTCTCGCTGTGGTGGAGTTCTGGAGTCGACGGGGAGCGTGTTCAGGGATCGATTTATCCCGTCTAGACAAGACGCGATAAATCGATCCCTGATTGATTACTACCCGCCAATCCGGCGGGTAGTGAAGACGTACCCTAAGATAAAAAATGTTTTATACTGGTATAGCTTATTCCCCTTCCCATATGAAATAAGCAATACTAGTATAACTATGCTCAGACTGGGGAGGCTGAGGGTGTGTTGTACTGTGGTAACAATACTGGTATAGTTGAAACAGTAAAACTTTGGTGTGTAGACATGCCTTTAATATGTAGTGTCAGTTTAAGAGAGAAAGTGATGCAATTTGTGCCTATGATATATTGCTTCAGATTTTATTGAGTAGCCTTCCCAAGATGATTGAGACACACCCGTTAAAGGTTACCTACAGAGGAGGGAAAATTGGGCTTGTGCCCCTTTGTGGATTCGTGATGCATAAATAAATAAGGCCTGTTTTTTCTGCTTGTTTTAATATTAGAATTTCAGGTCTTGTCTATTCAGGAAGATTTAGTGATGACTAGAGAGTTAATGAAATGACAACATCATAAAAGTCAAGAGAGTGAAAATTGAGCACCTGAGAGAGGAAGAAGGAGGAGGAGTACTTGTGGCACCTTAGAGACTAACAAATTTATTTGGGCATAAGCTTTCGTGGGCTAAAACCCACTTCATCGGATGCATGCAGTGGAAAATACAGTAGGAAGATATATATATATATATATATACGCACACACACACACACACACAGAGAGAGAGAGAACATGAAAAAATGGTGTTGGAGGAAGGAATTTTTAGACTGCTTAAGCTCCTTTGGTTTTTGTTTATATCTATTTAACTTCAAATGATGATAAACATTTTGGCTGAGGATTCAATACGCTTTCAACTGAGGTATTGGAGCTCACAATAAACATCTATTGAAACCATGTTCTAAAATTTATAAGAAGTTTGTTTTTCAACCTTTCTGGTTTCTTCTTAATATATCCTAAAGAAGCAAAAAAAAGTTAAAAGCTCAATATTTTAAATATCCTTTACATGTCACCTTGAAGTCTCTGTTGCTTGGGTTTTTTTTTTTAAATGCTGCTGAAAGCGCCAATTCTGATTTGCTGTTCATTTAAGCTGAGGTGGAAAAGTGCTCTACACCGAGTTGTGTGTGGCTTAATGTATCAGGATCTGGGTTATTCCGTCCCAAAACTACCTGGGCGTTCTAATCTGAGTCACACTTGTAGAGGGCTGCTTTGTACATATACAGAGAGAGATTTAAAACAGTTATGTTTATAAATATAAAGTGACTTGTTACTTCTCTCATGGATTAGATGATATAGGTAGAAAGAGAAATGTAGAGGTTCAGAAGTCTGGTATGAGCAGTAGGCTGAGAGGATGTAATGATTTATCACTCACGCAGCAATAAAAAGGGAAAAATTTGGGGCGGGGAATAACAGGTACTTACAAGATGGAAAGAAGCAGCCAGCTGTAAAAATGTCCACTTCATGCATGTACTTAGCTCTGAAGAATTTAAGGACAACCTGAAAGGCTTTCTGGAAGAAAAGGATCCTATATGATGATAACCCTGTAGTGGGAACCTGTCTTTGGAACATCATTGCTATCTCCTTTCTCCCAGGAAATTATAAAATCTCATTTTTATTCAACTGGTCCAATACTAATAATCTCCTAGTAATGTGTTACTTTTTACCTTTTTAATTTTTAAGGAGAACAGTTAAATGTGTGTGGGTGGTGTAAAACAGTTGGGGTGAGAGTGAGTGTAGAAGGATCACAAGGCAGTGGGAAACAAGCTGAGCCCCTTTGTGTGGTTATGCTTTTTAAAGAAGTAGACTTTTTGTAAGGCAGGGGGGAGATTAAATTTAATATCGACTAGTGTGTTATCTGGACTTCCTTAAAACAGTGGTTCTCAACCAGGGGTACATATACCACTGGGGGTACACAGAGGTCTTCCAGGAGGTACATCAGTTCATCTAGATATTTGACTAGTTTTACAACAGGCCACATAAAAAGCACTAGCAAAGTCAACACAAACTAAAATTTGATACAACCAATGACTTGTTTTATACTGCTCCATATATACTATACACTGAAATGTAAGTACAATATTTATATTCCAATATATTTATTTTATAATTATATGGTAAAAATGAGAAAGTAAGCAATTTTCAGTAATAGTGTGCTGTGACACTTCTGTATTTTTATGTCTGATTTTGTAAGCAAGTAGTTTTTAAGTGAGGTGAAACTTTGGGGTACGCAAGATAAATCAGACTCCTAAAAGGGGTACAGTAGTCTGGAAAGGTTAAGAGCCACTGCCTTAAAGCACACTTACAATCTTAACTCGTCTGTCTTTTTGTTTGCAAATTAAGAATGTGAAGGATAAAGTGAAAATGAGGATGCAGTCTACTCCTTGCTCCCTTGGCTCAAGAAGCTGTACACTGGACACCAGCAAGGAACAGTTCAACAATAGATGCAGAGCAGGTGCATAATGGTGGTTGAATGTGCCTCTGGCCGTTTAAAGGGTTGCTGGTGCAGTTTGTTTACTAGGTTAGACTTCAGTGAAAGCAATATCCCCTGGTTGTAGCTATCTGCTGTGTGCTCCATAAAATCTGTGAGGCAAAGGGGTAGAAGTTTCCACAGGAGTAGGGCATGAAGGTGGATAGTCTATCTGCTAATTTTGAGCAGCAAGATACAAGGGCAATAAGAGGAGCACATTGTGGAGCACTGTGTCTCAGGGAGGCTTTGAAAACGCGATTTAGTAATGACCCCCAGTAATGTGTGCTGCTTCTTGAGTTACGCCTTCCCTTACTGTGAACCTTGCTGTGCCTGCTGGGTTTCTGTCTCCAGCAAATGCCTCTGTTTCTGTAGTTTCCCTGTATCTCCCCTTCCTCCATGGTATGAAGTAATAAAGATTATTTCATTCTCAGAACCTGTAGTTTTATTGCATAAACATATTGGAAGTGAAAGATCAGGAAAATAATGTAACCTGGGATAGTCATTAGAATAAAATTTGGAGGGGAAAAACACTGATCTTTTCTTTTAAATACAGTGGCCTTGCCTGTCAAAGATCATTGTATGTGCGCCTTTATTCTTAGTACCCTTCACCGGTGTGGAGTGGAAGGGATATAGCATTTTCTCCCTGGAACATGTGAGGGGGAGGTGAGAATACGGTGATGCGGGAACGCTGTTTTGCTGGGGCTGTAGAGGGAGATGCCTCAACATGTCCTTCAGAATCCCCAGCATCTCCTGCTGTGTGCCATGCCATGCTCATGCTCCTGAGCTGCTCTCCTGCTCACAATGTCCATGTCCAGTTTTTCAGACAGAGAAATCCTCCCTGCTCTCTGCTCAGTGTCAGCCGTCCCAAAGGTGTTCATAATCTCATTAAACACGTCATCATGTGTTGTCTTTTGTCTTCTAATCTGAGACAGCCTCTCCACTGGTGTGGAGGATGAGCTAAAGGCCACACTTTCAGCTGTAAGACATGAAAGCACAAAGCAATCATTGTCAGTCCGTAATCAGGGTCTAGTGCACAGTTGATACATAAAAATCGCTCCCCTTATTCCACTGAAGTGCAACACAGAACATTTTCATTGACACAAGGTATTCATTGAACTGGCTTGCTGTATCAGGAAAAAGATCTTGGAGTCATCGTGGATAGTTCTCTGAAAATGTCCACGCAGTGTGCAGAGGCGGTCAAAAAAGCAAACAGGATGTTAGGAATCATTAAAAAGGGGATAGAGAATAAGACTGAGAATATATTATTGCCCTTATATAAATCGATGGTACGCCCTCATCTCGAATTCTGCGTACAGATGTGGTCTCCTCATCTCAAAAAAGATATACTGGCACTAGAAAAGGTTCAGAAAAGGGCAACTAAAATGATTAAGGGTTTGGAACGGGTCCCATATGAGGAGAGATTAAAGAGGCTAGGACTCTTCAGCTTGGAAAAGAGGAGACTAAGGGGGGATATGATAGAGGTATATAAAATCATGAGTGATGTGGAGAAAGTGGATAAGGAAAAGTTATTTACTTATTCCCATAATACAAGAACTAGGGGTCATCAAATGAAATTAAGAGGCAGCAGGTTTAAAACAAATAAAAGGAAGTTCTTCTTCATGCAGCGCACAGTCAACTTGTGGAACTCCTTACCTGAGGAGGTTGTGAAGGCTAGGACTATAACAGAGTTTAAAAGAGAACTGGATAAATTCATGGTGGTTAAGTCCATTAATGGCTATTAGCCAGGACGGGTAAGGAATGGTGTCCCTAGCCTCTGTCTGTCAGAGGATGGAGATGGATGGCAGGAGAGAGATCACTTGATCATTGCCTGTTAGGTTCACTCCCTCTGGGGCACCTGGCATTGGCCACTGTCGGTAGACAGGATACTGGGCTAGATGGACCTTTGGTCTGACCCGGTACGGCCTTTCTTATGTTCTTATCAGGCATGTTGAGTATGGCCCGGGGACATGGGCGCCAGGCAACTGTCTGCAGCTTTCGGTGGGCAACTCACAGCAGGAGCACAAGTGGCATTGGCCCCTTGCCCTTTGTAACATGGACGTTGTTTGGCGATTGGGAACCACCGTTGACCTTCCCAAATTGCAAACCTTGGCAGAGGCAGCGTGGTGGGGGGAGTTGCGGCGGCAAGAGTGCACAAGCAAATTTCTCAAACTCCCCCTCCCCCATTACGCTGCTGCTAGCCATGGCCTGAGGTTTGTAGTTTATAAGCTCAATGCCTACTCCTGCCACCCAAACCACCGGCATGCAGTGGTGCTGGAACAATTTTTATAGTGGGCTGAGAGCCATCGAACCAAACAGTAAACCCTATATATAATGGAAACCACTTCAAGTCAGGGGGTGCTGCAGCACCCCCCGCACTATTAATTCCAGCACCTATGCCAGCGTGTCTGGGAAACCGTGAGGGAACAGAAAAGCACAATGGGGTGGGATCACATGCACTATTGTTTACAGTCTGAGCAATCAAAATGAAAACTCTCATTGTCTCCGCTAGATGACCCAAGCTGATATCACTCTCCTGAAGGTAACAGAGGCAGCAAGGACCTCATTCAGTGAACAGAATAGACAGAGCCCAGGGAATTGATCAGAATTCTGTAGTGAAATGAGACTGTTGTCTCCAGGATCCCTGCCTCAGTTAGTGCAGAAGTTGGAAGGTGTGTAGTGAATGAGTAGGAGGGCCTTCATTTTCAGTTTTTATTTTATTTAACTTTTCCTGGGAATTTATCTGTGTTTATTACTAAAACAACAAAAACAGGTGAAAATTGGTTGGAAAAATCTATTAATAATTTTTCTGGGTAAATATCGGGATTTATTTTGGTGGACGGAAGGACGGGAAAAAACTATTCAGCAGATTAATGCTTTGATGAATGGAATTCAATGTGGTTGCTGCAGAACTCAAAACACAATGCTACTTCTGAGTTTAAGAAAACAATACATCTCTAATCCCCAAATAAAACTTTTCATTTGAATAAACAGTTTACTGTTGTAGACTTAAAACTATTAGCCTATAAATATTTACATTTAGTAATTGAGCCACACCATTTGCAGTGCATACAATCAACGTTATCATTTTCTTCTGGTTTTGTTTTTTTAAAACTTTAGAGGACTTCCTTGTACTCTGAAATGTATTCTGATACAGATTTTCATTTTCTACCCATTTTAGTGTTTCAGATCTTTAAACCATTATCTGCTAACAGCTTGAAATGTGCACATGGTGGGCATGAGATTCATCAGTACGTTAAGATATGCACGCACTTCAGAGCTTGTGTGTGTGCCTATTTGTTGTAGCTTCTAGACCAGGGGTTGGCAGTGTTTGGCACGCGGCTTGCCAGGGTAAGCACCCTGGCGGGCCGGGCCAGTTTATTTATCTGCTGATGCGGCAAGTTCGGCCGATCGCGGCCCCCACTGGCCGCGTTTTGCCATCCCGTGCCAATGGGGATGGCGGGAAGCTGCGGCCAGCACATCCCTCGCCCGCACCGCTTCCCGCCGCCCCCATTGGACCGGGACGGCAAAACGCGGCCAGTGGGGGCCACGATCGGCCGAACCTGCCGCATCAGCAGGGAAGGTGCTCTCATGGATTGGTAACTGGTTAAAAGATAGGAAACAAAGGGTAGGTATAAATGGTCAGTTTTCAGAATGGAGAGGAGGTAGATAGTGGTGTCCCCCAGGTGTCTGTTCTGGGACCAGTCCTATTCAACATATTCATAAATGATCTGGACAAAGGGGTAAACAATCAGGTGGCAAAATTTGCAGATGATACAAAATTACTAAAGATAGTTAAGACCCAGGCAGACTGCGAAGAGCTACAAAAGGATCTCTCAAAACTGGATGACTGGGCAACAAAATGGCAGATGAAATTTAATGTTGATAAATGCAAATTAATGTGCATTGGAAAGCATAATCCCAACTATACATATAAAATGATGAGGTCTAAATTAGCTGTTACCACTCAAGAAAGAGATCTTGGAGTCACTGAGGATAGTTCTCTGAAAACATCCACTCAATGTGCAGCAGCAGTCAAAAAAGCGAACAGAATGCTGGGAATAATTAAGAAAGGGATAGATAATAGGACAAAATATCATGTTGCCTCTATATAAATCAATGCTCGCCCCTTCTCAAAAAAGATATATTGGAATTGGAAAAGGTTCAGAAAAGGGCAACAAAAATTATTAGGGGTATGGAACGGCTTCCATATGAGGAGAGATTAATAAGACGGGGAATTTTCAGCTTGGAAAAGAGACAACTAAGGGGTCTATAAAATCATGACTGGTGTAGAGAAAGTAGATAAGGAAGTGTTGTTCACTACTTCTCATAACACAAGAACTAGGGGTCACCAAATGAAATTAATAGGCAGCAGGTTTAAAATAAATAAAAGGAAGTATTTCTTCACACAATGCACAGTCAACCTGTGGAACTCCTTGCCAGAGGATGTTGTGAAGGCCAGGACTATAACAGGGTTCAGAAAAGAACTAGATAAATTCATGAAGGATAGGTCCATCAATGGCTATTAGCCAGGATGGGCAGGAATGGTGTTCCTAGCCTCTGTTTGCCAGAAGCTGGGAATGAGCGACAGGGGATGGATCACTTAATGATTGCCTGTTCTGTTCATTCCCTCTGGGGCACCTGGCACTGGCCACTGTCGGAAGATAGGATACTGGGCTAGATGGACCTTTGGTCTGACCCAGTAGGGCAGCTCTTATGAGGTAGGGAACTGCAGAAAGAGAAAGGTGGTCCCATGGTTGAGGAAGTTGAACGCTGCCCTGGAAAACTGAATTCTATCCCTGCCTCTGCCACAGAGCTCCTCTGTGATGCTGGGAAAGCCACTTAAACCAAAATGTTCATAGTTCATTAATTATGTGTTCCTCATTTTTTGGGTGTCCAGTGTGTGACACCTGGAGTCTGACTTGCAGAAGTGGTGAGCACTCCTAACTGTATCCTAAGCTAATGGGAGCTGTGCTTTGAAACATGTAAAGTGCTATGAAAATGCTAAGTACTCTGTAAGATTAGGTCCTAGTTGTTTATAATTGGGGCAATCAAAATTAGTGGATGCTTGACTATCTTGGTTTTAATTTCTCTGTGCCTCCATCCACCATTTTACTGATGGAAAAAAGACTACCACTTCATCTTATAGGAGTATTGTGAAGATAAATTCATTAGTGTGAAGCACTCATACTATGGTGATCGGAACCACAGAAAAACGTGAGAAAATTAATAATTTTGTATTCCAGGTAGTGTTGGATGATGTACAGTAAATAAAGCAGGGGCCACACATTGGATGCTGAAGATAAAAATAGTGAATAATTGTTCATTTAGTGAGCACTATCCATCCTGTGCACTCAATCAGGCAGAGGTCGTGTGGGAAAAGTAGTATGTGATCTAGTAATTAAACACTGTACTATAATATAGGTAACCTGATAGGTCCCTGTGTCCTGGGGCAGTTTGCACAGTGATAGCAAAGTTACACAATGTATTTTTAGATTAATATTTGCCAATTCTTTCCCTTGAATGTGCATTGTTGCACAAGGATTTCCTGAGACCAAATACACTGTGATTTGCTTAAGGATCTCTGTGGCATGTTAATACTGGAAAATATAGGAATAAATAGTTTTTGCTAAGGATCTTATCAATCCAGGAATATTGAAACAAAATTATCTTTTATTAGTTGTTGCTGTCTTCGTGATCTGGTGTCAATAGTCTTGATTTTGCCACCTGGATATTTCAGTGATGGGCTTAATATTAGAAATATTTAAGGGAGAGAGTTTCACAGACACTAGCTCTGTACTGGACATAGTTTCAGTTCAGTTGAAGAAATGGAATTCTACTGTTTTGCTCATGGTATTAGGCAGACTGTGGTGTGTGTTTGACCTAGTACCTATAAGTCTGATCAGTCCTACTTCCTGCAGTGCACTGAACACTTGTAGGTTCACGCCCTGGCTGAGGCCAAGGTAGAACCTTTTGAATTTCAAAGGGGAATCGATTGATAAAGAATTATAGGATAGGAATAATAGTTAATGCTAGTCAATCTGGTTTTATGGAAAATAGGTCTTGTCAAACAAACCTGATTTCATTGCTTGAGATTACAAGTTTGGTTGATAAAAGTAACTGCCTAAATGTAATATACTTAGATTTGTGTAAAGCATTTTACATAGTACTGCACAACATTCTGATTAAAAGATTAGCACTGTATAATATTGATAAAGCACATGTTAAATGGATTAAGAACTGGCTAAGTGACAGATTTCAAAGTAGTCTTTTATAGCGAATCACCACTGAGTCGAGGTGGTTTCTAGTGGGGTTCCACAGGGATCAGTACTAGGTCTAATGACATTTAACATTTACATCAATGTTATTAATATATCATTGAAGTAAATATAAAATCACTTGTCATAGGGTGGCACTAGCCCCTTAAGATGGAAGAGGCCAGTGTACCTGTGATTGATGAGCTGACTCCCAGTTGGGCTTGAAATTGGACACCAGGGCCCTCTAGGGAGGAAATTGTCAGGTGAGAGCTGTACAAGACCAGAAGAGAGAGAACCTGAGATGACTCAGAGAGAGACAGGAAGCATCAAGGAAGAGCTGGCAGAAGTTGCTTGGGAGAGAGCTGAGTTTGGAAGGAGAGCAGTAACTGTGAGCTGTTGGTGAGGAGCTTGGAGGAAAGCCATTGGTGAGAACTG
The DNA here is from genome assembly GCF_002925995.2 of Terrapene triunguis. NCBI lineage: Eukaryota > Metazoa > Chordata > Testudines > Emydidae > Terrapene > Terrapene triunguis. Next base: position 1,657,198 of record NW_020664382.1, read on the forward strand.
ATCGAAGCTGGGGACCCCTGATGAGCAGAAGGGTTGGGCAGTAGCCCCTATGAAAGGGGAAGATCAGTGTGGTCGGGGAAGATGAGCCTGGAAGCAAGAGGAGTGTTGAGGGAGAATGAGGTAGGACTCCATAGCAGGGAGCGACTGGAACACTGCCGGAAAATTGGTTACTCTGTCAGGGAGGCCTGACAAGCTGGGCCTGGATCGGGGCAAAATGAACTGGGAAGAAAGTGCTGTTTTGACTCTTGATTTGGTGACTTGAAGATGATGCCCTTGGAGAGGGGAATGGAAAAAGCCAACTCTGGCTCTATTTATTGTGGAAATTGAAAAATGGTTTTATTACAAGATTTTGGGGGAATTACTGCCTTGGTGTGTATGAATAAATTACACCTAGAGGCAGGCTTTGTATCAAACTTTGAGAGATTTATGTTCCTTTCTTGGGCAAACAAAAGGGGAAACTGAGACAGGCACACTTGTGCCACAGCTTGCCACTGGAGGATGCCTCAGCTGGGGATCACCCTATCCCACATTGCTGATTAAAATTTGAGGATGACAAAAAAGATTGGTGGAGTGGTAAACCATATTGAGGACAGGACAGTCATAAAAAGCAATCTGGAACACTTGATAAGCTGGGCCCATTCAAACAGAATACATTTTAATACAGCCAAATGCAGGTATACATCTAGGAACAAGAACTGCAGGTTGTGATGGGATCCCTGGGGTACAACCTGGAACTGGGATACTGCTGTGCTCCCTTAACTCTCCAGCCTGGGCTGTCTCTCACAATGCTTTGCTAGTGACAAGCAGCAAACCCCTCCAGGCACTGTCATCACTCAGTACAACAGCATATGGAGCCCCACACCCAGCTAGACTGCATGAATGCTCCCTGAGCCACTCACAAATCACACAGAGAAAGGCACAAGCAAATCTCCCAAGCCCCCAGCCTTGGACTCCTGGAATACACCCTCTTGCCCTAGTCAGACGCCTGGCCAGTGTAAGTTTATTACCCAGTCCTCTCCTCCCTTGATGTGAAGAGGACATATGCTAGCCTTTGTAAATTGAGATTTCCAAAGCACTTCATCCAAAATACACTATTTTAGGTAAAATATAAAACAAATTTATAAACTACAGAAAGATAGAATTTAAATGGTTATAAGTGTTAGGCACAAAAGGTCAGCGATAGTTACCAAAGAAAATAAAAGTTAAGCATACAGTCTAAATCTTAAACCTTATTAAACTAGGCAGTATTTGGATCAAGCAATTTTTCTCACCCTACTGGATGTTGTAGCTAAGTGACAGTTCTTAATACATAGGCTTCCCCTTTAAGCCTGGGACCAGTCTACACAGTTCAAGTCTTTGTCTTCCCAGCGTTCTTGTTGCTTCCCGGGTAGGTGGAGGAGGAGAAAGGCAAAAGCATGATGCCACTGTCCCTTATTTATATCCTCAGTCCATGTGCTTGGAAAACACTAGCCCAGACATGTCCTGGTGGGTTTTGCTGAGTCACAGGGTTGAGCAATCCCCCATTGTGTGGTGCTTCTCTTACAGAATTGTAAATTCCTTGTTTACAACTCCACTGCTGATTATGAGATTAAAAAAAAAGAAATAGTATTTTTAATTGCCCTACTTGTATGAGGTGAATCTCTTTATTATGAAAGTACAACTTAGAAATGTAGATTTATTTTTTCACATAACAGCACTCAAAAACAAAATGATGTAAAACTTTAGAGCCTACAAGTCTACTCAGTCCTACTTCTTGTTCAGCCATTCGGTAAGACAAACAAATTTGTTTACATCTATCGGAGATAATGCTGCTCGCTTCTTATTTACAATGTAAATTTACACCTAAAAGTGAAAATAGGCATTCGCATGGGACTGTTGTAGCCAATGTTGCAAGGTATTTACATGCCAGATATGCTAAATATTCATATGCCCCTTTATGCTTTCACTTGTAGATTATCTTTTTTACAGTGTAAATATTTGTAATAAAAAATATAAAGTGAGCACTCTTAGGGTTACCATATTTCAGCACGGAAAAAAGAGGACGGGAGGAGCCCCGCCCCCGTTCTGCCCTAGCCCCGCCCCCGTTCTGCCCTAGCCCCGCCCCTTCCACTCCCCGCCCCCCTCAGAACCCCAACCCTCCCCCTGCTCCTTGTTCCCTGACTGCCCCCTCCTGGGACCCCTGCCCCTAACTGCCCCCCAGGACTCCACCCCCTACCTAAGCCTCCCTGCTCCTTGTTCCCTGATTGCCCCCTCCTGAGACCCTTCCCCCATCCTAATTTGCCCCCTAGGATCCTACCCCCTACCTGTCCCCTGACTGCCCCAACCCTTATCCACACCCCCACCCCCAGACAGACCCCCGGGACTCCCACGCCCCATCCAACCACTC
>NW_020664382.1:1659983-1660958 GCF_002925995.2 Terrapene triunguis
CCACCTAGTGACTGTCATCTTAAGCTTAGATTGTAAATTCATGTGGGCAGGGGCTGTCTTTCTGTTCTGTGTTTGTGCACTGCCTAGCACCACAGGGTCCTGGCCTCCAGGCACTACTGTGCTAACAAGGAATAATCATTATAATTATTGTTGATTTGGGGATGTTCCTATCTGGGTGGTTCAGACTTCAAACACACACAACCTCCCCCCATCCCCATTAGATGCTTTTACAATGAGAATGGATACAAGTTGCACCTCTAGCTAATGGAGTAAGGGGGTGGGGGTACTTATATGGATCACATTACTGTAGTACCAGCACTTCACAGTCTTTAGTATATTTGTCCTCACATCCCCCCTGTGAGGGAGGGCAGTGCTATTATCCCCATTTTGAACTGGGGCACAGAGAGGCTAAATGACTTGCCCAAGGTCACACAGGAAGCCTGTGACAGAGAAGAGAATTGAACCTACATCTTGCAAGGCCCCAGGTAGTCCCTTAGCCACTAGGCCATTCTTCCTCACTGATGAGGGCTCCGCTGGTCAAATGCTAGAATTAACCAGTATGAATTGCTGCTTTGCTCCTCTGTGAAACTTCCCTGCATCACTGGTGTGCGAATGGGAACAGTTTCTGACAGGCTGCTGCCACCATCTGCATCACCCACCATAACTACCCCCTGAGAGAGGGAGCGTCACAGGCTGGCTCACCCCTGAAGCACTGGCGGGCTGGGGCAAGCCAACCCAGATCACAGAATGAGCCCCACCTGAGAGTAGGGTTACCATTCGTCCGGATTCCCCCGGACATGTCCGGATTTTAGAGCTAAAAATAGCGTCTGGGGGGAATTTCTAAATGTCCGGACTTCCCCCCGGGCTCCGACAGCCAGAGACAGCCCCTCCTTCCCCCTGCAGCAGAGATCGCTCCCTCCCTGCATTTGCAGATCACCAGCCAGCCGTTCGCACCGGCAGTCTGGAGCTCCTCCC
>NW_020664382.1:1661058-1821986 GCF_002925995.2 Terrapene triunguis
CTCTGGCTGTCGGAGCCCGGGGGGAAGTCCGGACATTTAGAAATTCCCCCCGGACGCTATTTTTAGCTCTAAAATCCGGACATGTCCGGGGGAATCCGGACGAATGGTAACCCTAGTGGCACTCTACACTTTTTATTGTGTGGTGTAATTGAAATTGATATATTTTGAAAATATAGAAAAAACATCCAAAAATATGTATAATAAATTGGTATTCTATTATTATTTAACAGTGTGACTAAAACTGATTAATCGTGATTAATTTTTTTTAATCTTGCAATTAATCAAGATTAATCTTTTTGATCATTTGACAGCCCTAATCATAATTATATGACGGGATGAATATGGGGGTTCCCGGATGCTGCTTTGAGGTACAGAATGCCACACAGGTCCATTCCTATAGAATGAGGTATTGTATCCCAGAAACCAGTGACCCTCAAAAGGATCTAGGGATCCTAGCGGGCAAGCAACTCCACATGAGCTTCCAGAGTGATGCTGTCTAAGAAAGTCTGCTATCCATACATGTGTCACCTGAGGATTTGAGCACTACAGCCGCATGGCATGCAACAATACAGTGAGGAAGAACCACTCTAGAACCCTGCTCAAAGGCACCAGGGCACCAAGTTCATCTGTTGCTGGGGGTCAAACCAGGGAGTTTAGTTGGTGGTACACTATATATAGAAGTCGTGACAAAAAAACACTTGGACTCCATTGTAAAACTGTGAAATTCCCAGAAAGACAGGATACATGGCCACTCAATTACAAGTAATTTTTTTTTTAGTAATACACTTCCAAAGTTGTTACTGTATACTTTTTGCCTTTCCCTTAAATGTAAGCAAATATGAGAGTTAATTACACCAGTCTTCATCAGAGACAATTAAGCAGTATAGGTTTTTTCCATCATTTAAAAAAACAGCAACAAAAAACTTTAGTCTGTTCAATTAACAGGGTACTATCAATGTTGTTTAGCCTCAAAAATGAGTTACATTTAAAAATTGACCCATATTGTAGGTCTCAGATTCAGGATTTTAGCAATATTTTTTTAATATGTCTTTGCAGAAGTATTGGTAGGAAAAAACTTCCTTCACACTCAGTCAACTTACTGGGTATTCCTGTATAAAGAGAAGTAGGCATATGCTAGCTACAGGAAGAGAACATAGCTTCTCTTATCGGTCAGATATAATAATCTTAATGGAGAGTGACTATTTAAGGTACATTGGAAAAACAGAATCACAAATTGCTTTTTTTCATGCCTGTGTATCTATTGGAGTTATGGTTACAGATTGCCTTTGTTCTTTTAATTCCCAGGCATAGCCCCAAAACTCAAAATTCTTTAATGTTAATGAAAAAATAGCTATGTGGGCTATAATCAGAAACTAATCGGTTATATAGGTTCATGTTATATTTTAAAAGTGTATATAAAACAGACCATAACTATCTTTATTTTTGTTTTTCAGATAAATCCAAATCATGGAGGGGCTCTTGCATTACATAAACCCAGCACATGCCATTTCTCTCTTAAGTGCTTTGAATGAGGAACGTCTAAAAGGACAGCTATGCGATGTTATTCTTATAGTGGGAGACCAAAAATTTAGAGCTCATAAAAATGTTCTGGCTGCCAGCAGTGAATACTTCCAGACTCTCTTCACAAATAAAGAGAATGAGTCCCAATCAGTGTTTCAACTTGACTTCTGTGAACCAGATGCTTTTGAGAATGTATTAAACTACATTTACTCTTCGTCTTTGTTTGTTGAGAAAAGCAGTCTTGCGGCTGTTCAAGAATTGGGCTACAGCCTTGGAATTTCCTTTCTTACCAACATTGTTTCTAAGAGTCCTCAAGCTCCTTTTCCAGCATGTCCCATTAAAAAAATACTGTTTCAAGAAGAAGATGAAAGCGGTTCTCAGAAGAGAAGTGTCATTGTTTGTCAGAGCAGAAATGAAGCACAAGTTAAAAATGTCAGTCAAACACATGATTTAAGCCATAGCTCTAAGCCTTCACACTCCATTGCCATCAAAACAAACAATAGGCCACAAGTAACAAAACCAATTGAACCACTTCACAGTTTATCATTAAGTGACAGGAGGTGGCTAAAAGACAGTCCTGTGAGCTACACCAAACTTCATGAACCTTCTGGAACTGTGGATGACCAAAGTAGAAGTGGCTTGGTAAAGAGGAATGCAGTATTGCCACAAAAGCCTTTAGCTGAGAAAGAAACTTCATGTGATGAGCCAGGAGTGAGTGGTCAGCTTCTAAGAGGAAAAGCTGCAGAGATGTCATTAAAAAGACCACGTCCTCCAATCTTATCTCTGCATGGTTCATCAGAATCTACATTTTTGTTGCGAGAGACAGGAAAAGGAAATGGTCAAGGAGAAGATAGGAATTTGCTATACTACTCAAAATTAGGACTAGTGGTTCCATCTAGTGGATCTGGTCCTGAAAACCAAAGTATTGACCGGAGTGGCCCACTTGTAAAAAGTCTCCTTCGAAGGTCATTGTCCATGGATAGTCAGGTTCCTATTTATTCATCTTCTATTGATTTAAAAGCTTCACATGGACCATCATTGGTGACTAGTGACTCACAGGGAAAAACATTTAATGTTACATCTCAAAAGTCATCCTTGAAAGAGTCTTCAGAAAAGGCTGTCCTAGATGACAAGACACAGGTAATACACCCACACCGCCTTAGGTCCTTTAGTGCCTCTCAGTCAACTGATAGGGAGGTAGCTTCTCCTCTAACTGATGTACGAATCAAAACTGAACCTAGCAGCCCACTTTCAGAGCCTTCTGAAATAATAAGAGTTACAGTAGGAGATGCTTCAACATCTGCCAGTAAAGACTTCCCTTTTAAAACTGAGGATGATAATAGGGATATGAGTAGACTTCCAGCAAAAAGGAGGTTTCAAGCAGATAGAAGGCTACCATTTAAAAAACTGAAAGTGAATGAGCATGGTTCTCCTGGGTCAGAGGATAATTTTGAGGAAAGTTCAAGTCCTACGCGTCTTGATGCTGATTTTCCAGATTCTGATGTCAGTAAAGATGAATACAGTGAATTGGAAGAAGTGAGACCAAACAAAAAGTTTAAATGCAAGCACTGCCTTAAGATTTTCAGATCTACAGCAGGCCTTCACCGTCATGTTAATATGTATCATAATCCAGAGAAACCATATGCTTGTGATATATGCCACAAGAGATTTCATACGAACTTCAAAGTATGGACTCATTGCCAGACACAGCATGGAATTGTGAAGAACCCCTCACCTGCTTCCAGTTCACATGCTGTCTTGGATGAAAAATTCCAAAGAAAATTAATTGATATTGTGAGAGAGAGAGAGATTAAGAAAGCACTGATTGTTAAACTACGACGTGGCAAACAAGGTTTTCAGGGACAGTCCAGTTCACAAGCACAGCAAGTCATCAAAAGGAACTTAAGATCAAGATCCAAAGGAGCCTACATTTGTACCTACTGTGGGAAAGCTTATCGTTTTCTCTCCCAATTTAAACAGCACATAAAAATGCATCCAGGGGAAAAACCAATTGGAGGAAATAAGGTTTCTAAGCAAAAAGAGCACATTCATATTGCAAGTCCAGTTGAAAACAAAGAGGTCTATCAGTGCCGTCTTTGTAATGCTAAGCTCTCCTCTCTTATTGAACAGGGAAATCATGAGCGACTTTGTAGAAATGCAACAGTCTGTCCTTATTGCAGCCTTAGATTTTCTTCTCCAGAGCTGAAGCATGAACATGAAAGCAAGTGTGAATATAAGAAGCTCACTTGTCTTGAATGTATGCGCACTTTTAAATCCTCCTTTAGTATTTGGCGTCATCAAGTTGAAGTTCACAATCAAAATACCATGGCCCCAACAGAGAATTTTTCTTTACCTATTCTTGATCACAATGGTGAAATAACGAATGCTTCAAGATTGCATTCTCAATCAGAATCTAATAAAATGAACAATTTTGTTACTGCAAAGGAAGATGGAGTATTCAGTGATTCTTCAGAACAAATTAATTTTGATTCTGAAGACTCTTCATGCCTCCCTGAAGATCTAAGTGTTTCCAAACAGTTTAAAATTCACGTCAAAGAAGAGCCTGCAGACGATATAGAGGATGAGGTCACTGAAACCAACAGAGAAGCTAAGGAAGTAGTTTCTAATAAAGTCACTGGCTTGTGGCCCTGTGAAAAATGTGGAAAAATTTTTACTGTACACAAGCAGTTGGAGCGTCACCAGGAGCTTTTGTGCTCTGTAAAACCATTTATTTGTCATGTGTGCAACAAGGCCTTCCGGACCAACTTCCGTCTGTGGAGCCACTTCCAGTCTCATATGTCACAGGCTGCAGAGGAATCAGTGAATAAAGATGCTGAGATATGTCCACCAGCTAACTCCCCATCACCGCCACCTCTGCCTCCACCCCCACCTCTACCCAAAATCCAGCCCTTAGAGCCTGATAGTCCGACAGGTTTATCTGAGAGCCCAACTACTACTGAGAAATTATTTGTTCCACAAGAATCGGACACACTCTTTTATCATGCTCCACCACTTTCAGCAATCACATTCAAAAGACAATATATGTGTAAACTTTGTCACAGGACATTCAAGACTGCATTTAGTCTTTGGAGCCATGAACAGACACACAATTAGCTAGAGATCTTCAACAGGTAGTTTAAAAAGCTGGTTAAATGGAGACCATTTCCAGGATATTTCAGAAGTATGCCATATAAACTAGAAATCTAAGGGGACAAGAAACATCAAAAAAGTAAAGATGGATTTATGATGCTGCTTGGATTTGAAGATTAAGGTAAACTAACTTTGATGTTAGTAGATAGAAATTTGAATAATTTAAAGTACTGTTGTCTGGGATCTTATAGTAACAGTATAATTTAATTTCATTAACATTGAAATCCAATCACATCTTGATTGTATGCATGGATCCTCATCCTGTGGTGTCAATATATATAAATATACATTAAAAACAAAAAAGGAACAACAATGTGGATTCTAACTGTGAGTTTATAGTAGTGTTATACTGTAACCAACTTCTTGTTTTGAGTATAATGAACACCTGAGCTCCCTATAAATATTAGCCCTGCACTTGAAATTAAGAAAGAAGTGGATGGAATATTTTTCTTTAGTAATCTAGATTTTTAGTAATATTTTAGCAATAACAAATAAACCTCAAGTTTGAGTTACCCTGACACTTATTGGGAATGAATGTTTGGTATTTTATGGTAATGTGGAATTGTTTTGTTCTTATATGGAACTTGTGCAAAATACAATAGAACCTAAAATCAGCAATATTAATACTTGGATTTTATATTTAAAGTAGCAGCAAGCCTGCTTTCAGCCATTTAAATAGAAGTTTCTAAGGAAGACTCTGGAAAAAAAGTATGCTGCTTTATATAACGCCCCAAAGGCTAATTTACTGTAGGTATTTCAGTAACTACAAGCATTGTAATAAAGCAGCACTTATAATACAAACAACAGTACTGTTTATGCATATGAACTAACATTGAATGGATGTCAAACAATTCACAATTTTGTTTCCTCTGGTTTGTACTGTTGTGTGTAATTCTGAGTACAATAGAATGTATGAATATATTACTTTCAATGGCAGAAGAGGAGGAAGGGGTTGTGAAATAAACTCCTGTGTGTGGCAGTAAATGTGGCCATTAGCACAAAGATATGTTTTTTTAAAAAATGTAAATATTTACATAGAGACCTGTATAAATGAACAAAATATGTATTTAAATTTTGTATTAAACAAACCTATCCAGTTCAAAGCAGAGGAAAAAGCACCACACTACAATCATTGGATTTTGTAAATACAGTGTATAGAATATTTGTTTCTTTTCTGACACTTTCTATTGTTTGTGATCCTTTGTGTTAGAAGTGTTTATTTGGGTTTGTTTAAAATCATGGTGGTAATGATTAAAAATAGTCACAGTTGGAATGGTTGGCATCATTAGTATCAGATATTTGCCAGAAGCTATGGCATGGGTCCAGAGTTAGTTTTTCACCTGCTTTTGACAATGTGCTTCTCTTGTTTAGAAGCTCAGAGTTAAAACCATCTTTCTGCTGTTGGTATTTTAAATTTAATTGAGTGGAATGGATTAGCATAAACAGTGAGAATGTAAATGAATTAAATACTTGACAGTCCATTTTGGATTCAGGCCAACTTCAGATGGGAAAAGAAAAGAGAAAGTATTGCATTCAGTACTGTGTAATTAGGGCCCAGCCCTGCTTTCACTGAAGTCAACGGGAGTTTTGTTGCTGACTTCAGTGGGAGCAGGATCAAGACCTTCATCCTATAAGGTTCTGATACTGCATTCCTTCAGCATCCAGAATTCCCACAGAAGTCACAAGGCTGAGGCCCAAAATACAAAGGTGTGGACAACAATGATAATATTCAGGACCAATGGCCCTGATTCAGCAAGGTTGAGCATGGGTGCCTACCTTTAAGCTGCTGGGTTTGCCTATTGACTTCAGTGGGTGGTTAGTTAGGCACATACTTAGATACCTTACTCAATCAAAGTCCATATTTGCCATCATTTGTTTTGTTTGTTTTAAAACAGCACTTTATTTTCATTGGGAAGTTCAACATAAAAGGAGATGGCACAATATGACCCTCAGACTTTCAGCTACCAGCAAACTGCAATAATTAGCTACAAAGTCTTTTGCTACAACATGGTGGATAAAAAAAATCTAAAACTGCTACTAAACACGCTAACACCTACCCATAGGTGTTTTTCCTTATTCCAAATGAATTATGTTAGAACATAATTACACTAATAAGCTGCAAGTATTTTTAGATGAAAACTGCAATCAAAACTACAGTTAGACTAGATCAGTGGTTCTCTAACTTTTGTACTGGTGACCCCTTTCACATAGCAAGCCTCAGTGTGCCCCCCCCCCCCCTTGTAAATTAAAAACACTTCTTAATATATTTAACACCATTATAAATGCTGGAAGCAAAGCAGGATTTGGGGTAGAGGCTGACAGCTCGTGACCCCCCTCCCCCCGGTAATAACCTTGTGACCCCCTGAAGGGGTCCCGACCCCCAGTTTGAGAACCCCTGCACTAGATGACCCTTGAGGTCTCTGCTAACCCTATGATTCTATGAAACAAGGTTCCTATGTAATCTTTTATAGGTGACGCTTCCGGATGTGACTCCTTTTTTAAATTCCAACTAACAAAACTAAACCATTTAATGAAAAGAAGTAATTTCAGCATAAAATAATAATTACTCAACCTTGTTTATTAAACAAAAGCAAAATGAAATAAAGCCATGTTAAATATATTTAGCACAGCTAAATAATTGTTTTGTGTTTACATTAAATGTCTTTTAGGAGAAGAAATCTATGTGGACAAAATGTGAAAGCAAGGTATTAAAATTGGTGCCTAAGTTTTCACCATTGATTCCCGTACAAAACAGCATGATATTTCCTTTTTAGTTTGTTGACAGTCTGTACCTAGCCTTCTAAGAATGAGTATACCCTTCTAAGAGAAAATATGATGACCAGTTCAGCTATCAAATAATCATAATTTTCAACTGAAGCACTTCTTTGATGCATTTTTGGTATACTAAGATTATAAATAGCACACATATAACAACCTTGTGCTATATTTTGAAGAAGTCTTGATTTTTCCCCCAAGTGTAATATATATTGTAAAAATCAGAAAAAAGTGGATATAACTAGTTTCCTTTATAAATTTGTTAGATTATTTTTAAAAGTTTGTTTTAATTTTGAGCATGTTCTGTGCTTTTTTTAAATTAGTTCCTGTTTGTTGTCCAATAAAGGAATACAGGCTCTCTAAATAAAGTTTTAAATATGAGATATTTTATAGCAATTCTGGTTTTCTATTAGCTTTTATATAGTATCTTAAAAAGCCCTGAGACAGAAGTGTTTACTTTGGAGGATATGGAATAAATATGCTTCCACTCATGTAATTTTAATATATGTTAGAAAAGTTAAATTATGGAAGAAATTGTTAGTTGCTTGTTTATACAATAAAGGTCTTTTAAAGAATGTCTAGTTTGGCCATAACAAGAATGATAGGCAAATTATTGATACAAAAAACCTGTCTTCATCATATTTGGTTTAGTTTTGCAACTGTGTGAATTGGGTACTAAAGGCCTTGGCTTTTTGTCTGATTATTTAACAATTGCAGAAAGTTTGTATGATTTCTCTTAAACTTTGAGGTTTTGTGCTCTTTTTCATATGGCATGACAGAAACATGCAGATGTTTTAATATATACTTTAGAATTTAATTCTTTCTTCGTTTGTTTTGTCCTCCATCAACAAAATTTGACAGAGGCTCATCCTGTTCCAACTCAAGTCAGTGACAATTCCTGTTTACTTTAGTGGGAACAGGATTGGGCCTGTGAAGTAAAGCTAGTTCATGTAGGTACTGATTCAGCTAAGCACATGCTTAAGTCCCACTGCAGTCATTGGGCCTTAAAACATGATTAACTTTAAGCATATGCTTAAGTGCTGTGCTGAATTGGGGCCATAATCAACCACTCAAAGTAAGCAATGGAAATAATTACATGTTGTGGACTTTTAAATGGTAGAAACAAAAATGTTATAAGTGAATGTTCTTCTGAATAAAGGCTACATATATAGTTAGTGTGTAATTCTGCAATTTTACCAAAATAGACAAAGGACATGAAATGGTATTGCTACTCTAATTTTGTAACTTTTTTAAAGAAAACAATAGACAGTTAAACTTCAGAGATGGCAGTTGAGTTGTCAGTCTCATTTCAGAACACAACTATAGCCTTACAACCCTCCAGTGAACCAAAACACACAGCTGTAGGGGACCTGCTCCTGCATTCTCTCCTTGGGCAATGCTCCCATTGACATCCATGAGGCTTTTTGCCCAAGTAGGAAGTGCAGGTTTCTTCCAGATCGGAATTGTACTCTAAGGCCTTGTCTACACTACGGGGGACGATCAATCTAAGTTACGCAACTTCAGCTACGTGAATAACGTAGCTGAAGTTGATGTACTTAGATCTACTTATCGCGGAGTCCACACTACGCAGTGTCAACTGGAGACGCTCTCCCGTTAACTCCCCTTGCGCTTCCCGTTCAGGTGGAGTACAGGAGTCGACGGGAGAGTGATCGGCGGTCGATTTAGCGGGTCTTCACTAGACGCACTAAATCGACTGCTGATGCATCGATCACCGCACGTCGAATCCCCGGTAAATGTAGACAAGGCCTAAGATTTTGCCCAAAACTTCTATTGACATCAGTGGAAGTTCCTCATGTGGGACAAGGATAGAATATGGCCCTAACTCCTGAGCACTAGCAGTTATGGTGCAAATATCTGGCATGTGCCTATAAAATCTGGCATGTGCCTATACTGTCTGTTTACATTTTCTTACCAGAAGTTCTAGGTGAAAATCAAAGCAAGATAGATTTTTTTTTATGTTGTAATTAGTGAATCAGTGTTAAATTTTGTGTTGAACTCAGCCTGATAGTATTTGGATTTTTGTTTTGAAGTCCTATTGATTCTCGTTTGTTTAAAATGACTTGTGACAAAAATTGTACTAACTATTGTACATAAAGGGATACTATCATGATAAACATACTGTAAACATCCTTACCTGTGTTAACAATACTTGATACTAATAAAGCTAATATAATTTTTAAACCCCAGTTGTTAACATTTTAGATGTTTGGGCATGAAAATCCCAGATAGGGATACCCTCAAACTTTGGCAGTGTGTCTGAAATATGGATCTGAGCTTTGTAGATCTGTTGCATTTTGCTATTCTGAGACAGTTAAAACAGACAAATCAGTTTCCTTTTCTAGTTCTCATACACTTGCACAAATATTGTGTTTGGGTTTCCACCACTGTAGCAAAGTGTTAAATTTAAAATACCCTTTAAAATACAATATTTGAAAACTTATGAATAGTTACAAAATCAAAACGTCAGAGTTTAACCTTGACAGTGTCCCTTTTTAAAACAACAGGAAAAATGGGATCACTTGTAGTGTTTGGAAAAAGTCTCCTACGCTTTGTGGAAGTTGGAATAATCCAACATAAACATGCAAACTGTAATATTTTCCAATTTAAAGTTACATAAAATCACTTGTCATTTTAAAGTGTTATAGATTAAGACAAATAAAAGCTGTTTTTTATAATCCTGTATATCATGTAGCCATTGTATATTGGTTCAGTTACATCAGTGTTGGATTTTAATTAATAGGTTTTTACTTTTTTAGGACTGAGAATTAATAGTTTAGAATAACTCTTCCTTTAATGTAATGTAAATCCATTGCTGCTTTGTATGACTTTTTCTACTGTGTGTTTTCTTTACTTAGATTTTGACTAAGAAATGTTGGAGTCCAATAAACTTACACTTGTTTCTTTTGAGTTATTGTCTCATGTTGGAATCTTTTGGCAAATTTGATATTATTTATAGTGGGGTGGGATTTTGCTCACAAAAGGGTACGTTTCAGTCTATATGCTTTGTATATACAGCACAACCATTTTTAGCTGGTATCAGGATTAAAATAACATTTTATGTTTGTTTTTAGTAAGTATCTTATTGAAATATTATAAAGAAAGTGAGGTTACCATAGAAAATATCCTTTTACATCTACAACACCTGTGCTTTGAGGGTAGGGTTTTCAAAAATTTCAGCACTAGCTTAACTCTGTTCCCATTGCAGTCAATGGGAGTTGTACCATTGATCTATCTCTGCTTCCATTGAAGGCAATGGTAAAACTTAACCTCAGTGGCAGCAGAGTTAGGTTAACTGAGTGCGTCTAAAAATCCCACTTCATGTTATCTAAAACTGGATTGAACTAAATGTTTTAAATATACTATAGGGAACAATTGAGGGACCTGGTAGTGCTGCCATTGGAGTCAGTAGAGTTCTTACTGCCACCACTTCCCGTATTAAAACTTCTAGGAGAGAATGCAGGGGGAGGATTCGCCTCACACTGAGAAGAATCTGTCATTGTTGTGGGGGATGGGGTTTGCCCACCCTCATTCTTTCACAGAATAGGTTGTAGAATCCACCATTGAGCCATGAGGATTCTTAGGCTACAGCCATCCCCACAGAGTCCCTCTGCCTCGCCAGCGGCTCTGGCCTCCATACTCCCTCCATCTTAAAAAACACACACATACACATAAGCACGATTCTATCAGAGCTGCACTACCAGGGACCTCTTGTTGTTTGCGTCTGGAAAAATCATTCAGCCCCAGTGAGAGGTCTAATATCCTATGACCCACAAGTGCTAGAAAAGAAGGCTTTATACCACAGAGCGCTGGGGATCCCCCCCTCTCTAAAGAAATACAGCACTTGTTTCTAATCCTGCTAGGTTACAAGACACCAGACCTAAAATCACAAAATGATATATAGAAAAGCTATTTCAGATAATTTAGAGGTTTCTGCTATTTATTTTTTCTTTAAAAATGCTATACTTACAGTACTAAGGTAGCTTAATTTACAAGAAGAGGGGTATGAAAAATAATACTAATACCATAAAAATAAGTTACAGGTTTAATGGACTGGAGTCTTTCTACTTTCTAACATTTAAAAAGCAAAGAACAAAGCCTTAATACTGCAATTTTTTATATTCAAAGGAGTCCTATGTAGTGAGTACTCAGAGTTGGTCCCTCTAGTCTTTTCCTTGCTTCCCTCATGCACAATTATCTTTGAGTTTAAGGTTATCTTTCTTTTGTGAGTTTCAAATGGTGCAACTATCTCTGGCTATCATGGCTGTGAATGAGCTAGATCACCCTCTCCACGGTAAAATCTGGGGGAGGAGACTGAAGAGAAGGAAATCTCCACAAGGAACCCCTACTGAAATTTCTCCAACATTGCCCCATTAGAGGGGCAAGGCTTGCTCCTTACAGAACAGGTTTTGAAACTCACCCAGAAACCCTGCAGATTCCCAAGGATCAACACCAGCTTTGATCTCCATCACTCTGGCAACATGACTTTAATGGAGCTGCACTAGCGGGGGCCTCCTTCTAGCCACAGGTGCCCCAGATCCCCTAATAAAGGTCCTCAACACTTCCCTCATGTAAATCTGTACCCCGGAGCACCCTGTGTGGAGTACAGGGGATGGTGGAATGGAGAGAGCTTACCCCACCTTCAAGATGGGAGAGGAGAGATCTGCATGTGGAGGTTCCTCTGGCTGCAAATGTAGGGGCTTGTAATTAAGCTTGTGCAGTTTGCCATTGCCAAGTGCTAGCCTGGTTCTTCACTCAACCTGACAGCCAGAATGGCATAAGCAGGAAACTATTTCTTTTCTGATTTTATTCAGACCCTTTGTTTCAGGAGAAATTTGAATGGGACAAATAGAAAGAAGCAAGTGCAATTAAGAAAGAAAAGAAAAGCGTAAAGACTACTAGAAGTCAAGTAAAGTGTCATCCTTAACAGGGGCATAATAGATTCCAAAAATAATTTCATAGGCCTGCAAGAGGGTACTGCTCTGAAAGATATTAGTAAACTTAACTACAGGGAGAAAAAAGCAACTTTATCCCATAAACCATAATACACCTCTACCCCGATATAACGCGACCCGATATAACATGAATTCTGATATAACGCGGTAAAGCAGTGCTCCGGGGGGGCGGGGCTGCACACTCCGGCGGATCAAAGCAAGTTCGATATAACGCGGTTTCACCTATAATGCGGTAAGATTTTTTGGCTCCCAGGGACAGTGTTATATCAAGGTAGAAGTGTAGGTGACAGGGTTGCCTAGTGGTAATAGCTGCTGTCCACAGGAACCAGTACCCAGAGCCGTGATGTCACATCCACTACACCAGCTGGGTGGACAAATATATTTTTTAAGATGCTTTAACTTCTAAACAAGTTGCACATTCAAATAAAATAATCAACTACTCAGGAACTGTAGGCGTGGAAATTTGCTTTATGTGATTTCACAAAATTGTAGGAAATTTCCACAGGAATTTGATGAAAACCATGAATCTGTACCCTCACTCTCTTCTGCTCTAGTTTTTACTTCATTCACCAGGCCACCTTACCAATGTGCTTTAATCTTGTTCTGGAAGGATAACACTGCAGACTGAGCAGATAGTTGTCTCTGTGTTATTTCGGTCATTGGCCTCCTTGCTTAGACTGCCAAGAAGGGTGCCAATTATAGTGATTTTTGAGATGCAGACACCTGCCCAATAGAAAATGGACCAACACCAATTCATTCTACACACCATAAACGATTGAACAGCCATGAAATCATCAGACCTTTCAGTCTATTGACCTGGTCATAATTTGAACTGGTGACCTAGGGGTTAAAAACTGTGTTCCATTACCTATTTCCTAAGACATTCAATTCTCCTTCTATTGGAAAATGTTTGATTTTGGAGGGGGAAGAGAAAAAAAATGCAAATAAGTAACAAGAGACTTACTGCCTTGATACTGATACCTCAGCAGCAGTGATTATGTAAAAGAGAAAGAAGAACAAGACTCCAGTTTAGTGTCATACGTTTCCTTTTTGCAAGGCTGTTACTTGACTAAAGCCCAGAAATCCAGACCAGTCAGCAGGTCATCCTTCTTGGAATACCAACACAGCAGTAACATCTGTTGTATCTAAGGAGGGAGAATAACAAACATTAGGTTGGTAATCATGCCTCTTCCACATGGCATCTTCTACTGTTTAGAGACCTTTCTTTTAGCAGATGTGGGTGAATAACTGATTTTACAGTTCTCTGGCAGTTCTGAAAAAAAAATCAGTTTGACTCTAACCAAATCCCAAAATTTCAGTAACTTGAAATAATCCATTTCAGGTCAAACAAAACACGTCATTTCAGCTGAAATGTTTTGTTGCCAGGCATTTTTAAAGGGCTCTATTTACAAAATGGATGGAGGAGAAGGTGCTGTGACCCTGCACTCCCTCATAACTTTTAGACCAGTAGTTAGGACACTCACTTTGCAGGGAGTGACCTGGGTTCAAATTCCTGCTCTGGGCTATTGGCTATTCTGGGATGAAGTCTCTCTCAACCTCTCCCGTTGAAGCTGTTTCACTACTTGAATAATCATTGAGAAAATCAGAGGGGTAGCCGTGTTAGTCTGAGTCTGTAAAAAGCAACAGAGGGTCCTGTGGCACCTTTAAGACTAACAGAAGTATAGGGAGCATAAGCTTTCGTAGGTAAGAACCTCACTTCTTCAGATGCAACTCTTGAAGAAGTGTTTGGCCATTGAAGAAGTGAGGTTCTTACCCACGAAAGCTTATGCTCCCTATACTTCTGTTAGTCTTAAAGGTGCCACAGGACCCTCTGTTGCTTCATTGAGAAAATGTGTGCCTGAGAATGACTCTATAGCACAGTAGTTTGGGCATTCCCTGAGGCTGTAGGAAACCCAAAAGTTTACGTCCCTGCTCCAATGAAAAGTTAATTATTTACACAAAGTGGAACAGCTTCAACAGGAGGGATTAACCATAGTATAGCCAACAACTTGGCATTCACCTGGTAGCAGGAATTTGAACCCCTGTCCTAGGTGAGGACCCTAACCACTGGTCTAAAAGTTATAAAGGGCAGCAGCAATAACTCCTTCTCTGGCTGTTTTGTGAATTTAATCCCAATTTTCTTTTCTTGGATGAAATTATACGGTGAATTTGTGTCAAATTCACAAATAATTTCCGCTTGACCGAAACTGCATTTTTCAGCAAATGAAATATTTCCCCCCTCCCCCCCCCAAATTCCCCCCCCCAAGTACTGCTTTTGAGCCCCTGGAGCTTCTGATACCATGAGATTGCCTGTTATTGGCAAGAGCTAGGAATTTGAGCTTCAAAGACAGTTCTATATGCCATGACAGAAGCCTCTGGTTATTGGCTCCCAGGTAGCTGAAATGTGCCATGTTGTTCAGTCTATTGACTTCCAGGAGATGCTTGGAGAGATTAAGGCATAAAAGCCTGGGAAGCCTAAAGTAGGTTTCTTTGTCAGCCTGGATCTCAATAAGCCACTGAGCAGCCACCCTAGATGTACATGAGGCATAGGTCGTCATGGCTATTTGTGCCTCCTATCCTGAACGTTCTCAGAATGGCCAAATCCACCTTCTGTTTAAGGCATCCTGTAGAGACATATTGGAGACCAAAGATAAGCCACATTGTTTTGAATGGGAGGCAACTGCTGAGTTAATCTTAGCATGTAAAAGCCACACCTCCTGAATGCCTAAATCCAACCAGTACATCTTCTGGGCAATAGGCCACTCCAACTGGGGATGCAAAGCTGGTCTCAACCATCTTAGAGATAAAAGGATGTACTGGTAATGCTTTTTCACTTCTACCCATCTCTTGTAAGATGAGCAAACTAGAATGTTTATCCTCTACCACTCTTTTCCATCAGGGTAATTTTGAAAATCTGGTCCATGTGTGACATTAAATAATCCCAGTCTTAAAGAGAAACTCTCCAGGAAGCATTCAGTCCATGGATAGGGACACATGGTGAAGGGAAAGGAGAAGGAGAAGACATCTTTGAGGTCTGAGCCCAGTCCTTCCCCCCAGCAAATCATCCACCTTGGACAAAATGGAAAAGGGGGAAGGGCACAAAAATACACAGATTCCTGGAAGGCACAGAGGATGGGGTAGGGTGGGGCCTCAGTGTAGGGGAGACTTTGGAGGGACTGCTTGGGATACTGAGTCCTTGAGGGGAACAAGGAGAGTCAGCATAGTTATTTCACCTGATGGTCCCCCGTCCAACGTTCTCTTTGGGAGGGAAAAGGGGAGTGTCTAGCAGAGGCCTAGTTCCATGTTCTCTTTTCTTTGTTATCCTCCCTGCGATTCCTCTGGGGAACCAACTGCAAGAGAATCCTGGAGTAGAGGGGCAGGAGCCAAAAATCTTCATCTCCAGGCTGAGTGCTTCCTGTCGGATAGAAAGGACACATTCTGGTCTGCATTACTGGCAGCCACTTCTCAGGAAATTGCACTGTGAAATTATGTCTAATTTGCTGTATCCTATCACCACTAAATCTCTGTTGATCATAGAATATCAGGGCTGGAAGGGACCTCAGGAGGTCATCTAGTCTAACCCCCTGCTCAAAGCAGGACCAATTCCCAACTAAATCATCCCAGCCAGGGCTTTGTCGAGCCTGACCTTAAAAACCTCTAAGAAAGGAGATTCCACCACCTCCCTAGGTAACCCATTCCAGTGCTTCACCACCCTCCTAGTGAAATTTTTTTTCCTAATATCCAACCTAAACCTCCCCCACTGCAACTTAAGACCAGTACTCCTTGTTCTGTCATCTGGTACCACTGAGAACAGTCTAGATCCATCCTCCTTGGAACCCCCTTTCAGGTAGTTGAAAGCAGCTATCAAATCCCCCCTCATTCTCTTCTGCAGACTAAAAAATCCCAGTTCCCTCAGCCTCTCCTCATAAATCATGTACTCCAACCCCCTAATCATTTTTGTTGCCCTCCGCTGGACTCTTTCCAATTTTTCCACATCCTTCTTGTAGTGTGGGGCCCAAAACTGGACACAGTACTCCAGATGAGGCCTCACCAATGTCGAATAGAGGGGAATGATGACGTCCCTCGATCTGCTGGCAATGCCCCAACTTATACAGCCCAAAATGCTGTTAGCCTTCTTGGCAACAAGGGCACACTGTTGATATTAATGCTTTTCAGAGTTCTCCTTCCATTGAGTATCTCTGTTTGGGATCACTGTTGCCAATGCTTCTATTTTGCAAAACTGAATCATGTTCCTTATCCTTCTGTTATTTCTGTCCCCAATGGCATATTGTACTTCTCTCACTGTGCCAATTTAATTAACATGCTGTTTATTCCTTCTTCCAGTTTACTATAGATTTTAAATAAGAATTGCACTAACACCTATCCCTCTGGAACCCCACTAGACAACTTCTCCAACTCAGTATAGTGACATTTATAAATACCCTTCAGCCGCTTTCTGATCCACATTGAAGTCTTCCTATCCAACCTAATCAAAGAGTAAATTGTGTGAGAAACTGTATAAAATGCTTTATTAAAATTCAAGTATACCACAGGTCAAATCCAGATGTCCCCTGTGAGGATGTGTAAGTTAGAGCAGTTTGTACTCAGACTCTCCTAGATCTTCTTACACCCACTCCACTCTTGTGTAAGGGAATCTGAGTTGGTCCATATTAAGAAGTCAGAGAAATATAAATTAGAATAAGGCCTCTGTAATTTACAACCTTTACTGGTTCCTCAGTGTGTAAATAGCACCATCTTAAACTCCTTTATCCACAGGTGGAGCAGAGGTAACTAGGTCTTGGGGAGTCTAACTGAGTGTAAAAGGGTATAAAGTACACCATGCGGAAGAGTGGACTCTGCTAGAGCATGCCCTTGTGGCTGGGCATGGCATGGCTGTTCTCTCCTGTGTAGCACCCCTTACCAACTGTCACTGGTCCTGCAGTGATGGCCTCTTCTCATGACTCGGCCCTCCAGCTGAGTCATGTTTTAGTCCCATCCAGGGTAACAGAAAGTCTAACTGAACAAATAAGAGTCCAATGGTCTTCAGCTCTCCACTCTGAGCCCTGTGGTCCTTATATCCCTTCTCTCAGGGCTTTTAACTGTCCTTATCCCCTTCTTGGGGCGGGGGGGGGGGGGGGCTTCACAGGCCCCAGGCCCACCCTCTGCACTGGGTTCCAATCCAGGGACTCAATAACCAGCAATCAAAGTCTGCTCCTTCTGACTCCTTGCTGCTGCCTTCTAGGACTTCTGCCTACCATAGTCTGTCAGCACACCTCTCCCACAGAACTCTCTAAGTTCACCCTTCTTTCAGGGCCAGGACTCACAGGACTCTCCCCTTGGAATTCCCCCAACAAATCCCAAACCAAAAGTATAACTTAATCCAACTTCTGCCCTCCATGGGTTTGACCTTTAATGCCTCTTATGTTTCCCTTATATAGTTCCTGAGTTAAACACTTCCCAGGGCTCTCTCCCTGGAAGTCACAATCCTGCCCTTTTATCAGGACTTCTCACCAACACAATCTGCTCCACTCCCAGGGCTGCTTCATCTCTTTCCTGCCAGACTTCCCTATTCCAGAGAAGATCTCAGGGCCAACTGTCCCCCTGGCCTTCCTTCTTGATCCTCCTGGTCTCTCTAGTCCCAGAGAGTGATTGCAGAGTTTCTCCCTGCAGCTCCTTTCCTCGTCTTTGTTTGTTTTTTGATGGAGCAGTTTCATTACATGAGGCTATGACCACAACTTCCTTCATTCATTTTTAGCCATTTTTTAAATATCCTTTCATTCAGTGTAGTATCCTTAAGGAAACACAGCAAGGCACTGTTTAATTTTCCTTGACATTCTCATTGGTCCTTTTAAGGAAAAATCTTTGATTTCAAGTCAACTACATTTTTTATAAAGAAACTTACTTTCCATAGAATATTGCCCACAATGCCATAGAACGTGATCAACAGTTTCTTTGGTTTTGCACACAATACACAGCACATCTTTATGTCTCTTTAATACATTTAACTTAATATTTAAGGCACAATGACCTACCAACACTAAAAATGACTACTTCATTTTTTCTACCCTGACTGTAGAGTATAGTATTATTCTTCTGTTTCTGAGCATACATCATAAAAACTTTGTCCTTTTGTTTTCTTAGTCCATTGTTCTTGCCATTCCTTTCCAAGTTCCTTCATGACCACACTTTTAAATTCTTGTCTGCTTAAGAGTTTCTTGATATCCACCTTCTCATTTTTAGAGCTTGTTTTGCTTCTTTGTCACCTATCTCATTTCCAGATATTCCAATATGCACAAGAATCCATGCTATTGTTACACAGATACCTGCTTGGTTTAATTCTGTAGTTAGGAACATTATTTCACTTATGGCATTTCTGCTTTCCAAAGTTCCTGTTCTGATTGTCATAATTCCTGACAAGGAATCAGATAAAATTACAGCTGCACTTGATTGCATATCTCTTCTCCAGGTTAGTGCCAACATTTTCCCCATTAGTTCAGCCATGAAAATGGTCACATAATTCAATATCCTTGTAGATTTCTGGATTCCAAGACAAGGAACGCAGAAAGCTCTTCCCACTCTACTTGCACTATCATCTTTTGATCCATAGAATCTGGATTGACTTGGTAAAGCTGGCCCCATTTTCATAAATAAATTCAGAAATTTCATTTATCGTAATGTAAGATTTTTTTCTTTCTTTCTTTTTTCCATATAATTCCAAATCCACAAATGGGGGAATAACTGTCCAGCTCTAATTTCGTTTCCCATGACTAAAAAATCTTAGTTCTCTTAATTTTTTTTTACATATGTCCTTTATCCATTTTTGACCCTGATAGTAGCTTCTTTCTGCTTCAGATTTCCTTTCTTTATACTAACTACCCAGCTCCTTCCCCACTGTGACTCAAGTTTAGTTGGGCCTGGCCAACCTTCCAGGTGCAACCAGATGGGTTGATTGGCCTATCAGCCCCATATTCACCCATTCAGAGCCTGTGTGGGGTACAAACATTGTCGCACTCCATTTTATTCATAGTCCTTCATCTATTATTTTCCCTTCTTCTTACCTTCTGTTAATTTTTCTGTCAAAAAAAACCCAAAACCGATCAAATGTGTCTGGCTTGATTTAGTTTTTCTAAACAAATGATGCTATACTAAAGTCTGAAAAACACACTGTTTGTGCACTACAATCATATAAATTATAAGTAACTACAACAGAAACATTTCCCCTAGATCCTGCATCACCATGTACTGATACCAAAGAAACAATCAGCAGTTCTAAATCAGATGCTTGCCAGCAGTCATTCAGTTGGAACTGTCCACAAACTCAGGATCACTTAGCAGCAGATTGTTTACCCAGATGTGGGAGAGTGAGAAATGGATAGCCCTACTCCTGCAGAAAGAAGTGAATTGTTTTCTTGTGGTGAAATGATAAGAAGCTTCTGAAAATAACTGATGAAATAGCAATTTTTTGCGATGAACACAAAGATCAATACATTATTTTGCCAGCAGTTTTATACTTGTCTGTTTTATTTATTCCTAACTACAGTGGGTCCTATCCTGTATTCATTTGCACGCATGACTTCAAAGGGAATTATGGGCTGTCATAACTATAAAGGGAAGGGTAACAGCCCTCCTGTGTACAGTACTATAAAATCCCTCCTGGCCAGAGACTCCAAAATCCTTTTACCTGTAAAGGGTTAAGAAGCTCAGGTAACCTGGCTGACATCTGACCCAAAGGACCAATAAGGGGACAAGATACTTTCAAATCTTGGTGGGGGGAAGGCTTTTGTTTGTGCTCTTTGTTTTGGGGGTTGTTCGCTCTTGGGACTGAGAGGGACCAGACATCAATCCAGGCTCTCCAAATCTTTCTGAACAAGTCTCTCATATTTCAGACTTGTAAGTAAATAGCCAGGCAAGGCGTGTTAGTTTTTATCTTTGTTTTCTCAACTTGTAAATGTACCTTTTGCTAGAGTGTTTATCTCTGTTTGCTGTACTTTGAACCTAAGGCTAGACGGGGGTCCTCTGAGCTCTTTAAGTTTGATTACCCTGTAAAGTTATTTTCCATCCTGATTTTACAGAGATGATTTTTACTTTTTTCTTTAATTAAAAGCCTTCTTTTTAAGAACCTGATTGATTTTTCCTTGTTTTTAGATCCAAGGGGGTTGGATCTTGATCCACCAGGAGTTGGTGGGAGGAAGGAGGGGGGATGGTTAATTTCTCCTTGTTTTAAGATCCAAGGGGTTTGGATCTGTATTCTCCAGGGAATTGGTGAAGAGTCTCTCAAGGCTACCCAGGGAAGGGAATTAGCTTTGGGATGGTGGCAGCGGACCAGATCTAAGCTGGTAGTTAAGCTTAGAAGTTTTCATGCAGGCCCCCACATTTGTACCCGAAAGTTCAAAGTGGGGAAGCAGCCTTGACATGGGCACATAAGATTGGCACTGCAGTTTGGCAGTGCAGATTGGGTCCAGTGTTGTTAGCAGTACGTTTTGAGATATAGCTTTGCAGCTCTGCATTAAAGAATATGGAATTATGATTTTTCAAAGTTAAATATTGTGATTGATCTGTTTTGAAAACTCATCCAGCTTGTCAACAATTATATTTATGGGCCATAACTGTTTTGTTTTTTTGGGGGGAGGGATATCATTTTGGACCATACCTGTATTACAAATCTGATACTGTAGCAAAACTAAAAGAACAATTTTCTGACCTAGTGGGATGCTCAAAGAGCCACTGGTGCTGAACCTATTTGAGAGATGTGAGTATTTGGGAGCAGGTGCCAAAGAAAAACTGAATGACATCCATATGAAAACTTCATTGAGGTGGAAATGCTTTATTTTTTTTATATGAGCAAAAGCGGAGTGGGACAGATCAGATATCTGCTGACAAAAAGCAGAGGGAGTAGTATGTCAAAGTGATGAGCTGGGAAAATTAACTTTGCAGCACCATTTTGAATAGATATAAGTAGAGCAAGAGTACATTTGTCAAGGTCAGAGAAGAGGATGTTGCAATAATTGAGATATGAAATTATGAGAGTCTGTATAAGAGTTTTAGCTGTGTGGATGGACTGGAAAAGCCCTGTCTTAGAGATGCTATGCAGGCAGAATGAGCAAGATGTACATAAATCCTGGAGATGAGGCCTGAGTCAAAGATGATGCCCAGGTTTCAGGCCTAAGGAACAGTCAGGATGGTGATGATGTCCACAGTGGTTGAGAAAGGAGATAGCGGGGAGGACTTGGGGGAAAGAGATTAAAATTTACATTTTGGCCATGGTGATTTTAAACTGGCTGGCCAGCCACAAGAAGAGACCAGAAAAACAGGCCAAGATTTTACTTTGGACAGAAGTAGGCGGATCTGGAGTAGAGGGGTAGATCTGTGAATTGTCAGCATTGAGATATGGTAACTGAATTTGCATTTGCAGCTGAAATTACCCAGAAAGAAGACATAGAGGCATAAGAGAAAGGAACCAAGGACGGAGCCCTTTAGAAACCCCTCAGAAAGCTGGAGGGGAAGGGGGATGAAGAGGATCCTCTGAATGACACACTGAAGAAGTAATTAGAGAGATACGACAACAACCAGGTGAGGACAGAGGCACAGAAGCCAAAGGGGGACAAAGTTTGACAAAGAAGAGCATGATCGACAGTGCTGAAGGTGCCTGACAGGTCAAGGAGGATGAGACTGGAGTACTGATTCTGAGCTTTAGCAAGTGAAAGTGGTTAGCAATCATTAGAGGCTTTTGTGAGAAACATTGCAGGGGAGTGCAAGAGGCAGAAGCTGGACTGGAGCAGGGTCTAGGATGGAATGGGAGGAGAGAAATTCCAGATAGCAATTGTACACAATGTGTCAATGTGCTTAGAAATGGAGGGAAGAAGGGAGATGGGATAGTAATTGGAGAAGGCAAGTGGGGGTTAAGGGAGGTTTTTTAAGATGGGAGAGATTAAGGCACATTTGTATTGTGAAGGGGAAGAACCAGGGTTGAGAGTTTGAGGACAAGGGTAATATAAAAAATGAGGGTCAGCACGAGGGAAGTGAGGAGGTGGGATGGGATGGGGTCATGGGGCAGGTGGAGAAGTTAAAGGAGGAGCACAGATGAGAAACTTCTGTGTACATAACAGAGAGAAGGAGGAGAGGACTGTGGAGGGGAATGGGGAAGGGAAGTCAATCTGAGGGGAAGGGGAAGGTCACATCATATTTTGAAAATTTTCTCTTTGAAGAAACTGGTGAGATCCTGTGCAGTGAGAGAAGTGGAGAAAGGAGGAGGGGAAGGTTTGAACAGTGAGTCATAGGTAGGGAAAGGCAGCTGGGATTGCGGATGTGAGATTCAGTTAGGGTGGAGGAGTAGAGTTGTTTAGCTAGGAAGATGGAAGAACTGAAGGAGGAGAGAACAAATATGTAATGGAGGAAGTCAGCTTGGTCATGGAATTTCTGCCAGAGACCTCTATAGCACAAGAGCAGGAGTGAAAGAGGCAGATGCTGGGGTGAGCCAGGGATGAGAGTTGGCAGGGAGGACCTTTCAAAAGGAGAGTGGGGCAAAAGTGTCAGGGTGGAAAAGAATGAAGCATGGAGAGAATCAACGGTCATATTGATGGAAGAGAGGAGAGGGCTGAGAACAGGAAAATAGTCACCAGCATTGATGGGCTTGAAGTCATAGAAGGGCTGGTAGCAAAGTGAGAGAGAGGAGGCAGATGGTCAGTGCTGAAAGAGACCAGGGGATGGTCAGAGAGAAGGAACCCAGCAACAGAGGGATCAGAGAAAGCAATGCTTGGTGAATACCAAGTCAAGTGAACAGCCCTTTAGGTAGGTGGGAGAGTTGATCCAAGGCCACAGATAGAATGAGGAGGTGAGGATGAGGAGACAGGCAGCTAGGGGGTTGGATGAACCTTCAACATAGAAGCTGTAGTCACCAAAGATAAATGTGGGAGATTGTGAGGAGCAGAAGTGAAAGAGCAGGAGTCAAAATCAGATAGAAAGGCTGATGGAGAGGAGTTGGGTGGATGGTTGATAACAGCAGCATTGAATGGGAGAGGAAAGAAGAGTTGGATGCAGTGCTGTTCAAAAGAGGAGAAGAGTGGGAAGGGGTGGAGGAAGGAGCTAAGAGTGGCAGGAATGGGAGAGGAGAAGCCCAACATGCCCACCAGAATCTGATCTAGGACAGGGAATGTGAGAGGAGAAGTCTCCATAAGAGCTTATTTCCAGGTTGTAATTAATTGGGCTTTTGTTGCTAATATGTCAGCACAAATACTTAAATAAATTCTTCCTTGGGGAAGAGGTACCCACCTTTAGACTTGAGCTTGATAGCTTGATGATCAAAGCCTAGAGTGCATGTTGTTTGACTGATACGTTTCACAAGAACAAATGGATATAATCTGGCCATCAACAAGTTTAGGCTTGAAATTAGGCAAAGGTTTCTAACCATCAGAGGCGTGAAGTTCTGGAACAGCCTTCCAAGGGGAGCAGTGGGGGGAAAAAACTAACTGGCTTCAAGACTGAGCGTGATAAGTTTATGGCGGGGATGATATGATGAGACTGCCTACAATGCCATGTAGCCGATCTGCAACTGCTAGCGGCAAATATCCCCAATGGCCAGTAATGGGACACTAGATTGGAAGGGCTCTGAGTTACTACAGAGAATTATTTTCCAGCTGTCAGGCAGGTGGGTCTTGCCCACATGCTCAGGGTCTAACTGATCACCATATTTGGGGTTGGAAAGGAATTTCCCCCCGGGTCAGATTGGCAGAGATATTTTCTTCTGCAGCATGGGGCATGGGGTCACTTGCAGGTTTAAACTAGTGTAAATGGTGGATTCTCTGTAACTTGAAGTCTTTAAACCATGATTTGAGGACTTCAGTAACCCAGCCAGAGGCTAGGGGTCTATTACAGGAGTGGGTGAGTGAGGTTCTGTGGCCTGCAATGTGCAGGAGGTCAGACTAGATGATCATGATGATCCCTTCTGACCTTAAAGTCTGTGAGTCTATGATGCACCTGTCAGGTATGGAAACTTTCTTGTACCCTTATTTATATTGTCAAAGAATGCCAGAATGCTAACAAGTCACTAGGAGCTTCAAATTGCTTAACATATCAGGGGGCCAGTATAAAGGGCAAGGGAAATGGATCTTTGATAACATCAACTAGAAAGTAATGGCTATAAACTGGTTGAGAGAAGAATAAATAATAAACCAGAGGGCTCAGATATTTTCTGTGCAAGCTGACAGTGTTGCAGACATAACTCATACTGATCAGTGCTCTAATGATTGTTCACTGCATTACTAGTTAAGACTAAGGGTATGTCTACACTACAAAATTAGGTCGAATTTATAGAAGTTGATTTTTACACATTGATTTTATACAGTCGATTGTGTATGCCCCCACTAAGCACATTAAGTCGGCAGAGTGCGTCCTCTCTACCATGGCTAGCATCGACTTACGGAGCAGTGCACTGTGGGTAGCTATCCCATAGTTCCCGCAGTCTCCACCGCCCATTGGAATTCTGGGTTGAGCTCCCAATGCCTGATGGGGCAAAAACATTGTCGCGGGTGGTTCTGGGTACATGTCGTCAGGCCCCCATCCCTCAGTGAGAGCAACGTCTGAGAATCGTTTCGCGCCTTTTTTCCATGCAGACGCCATACCAAGGTAAGCATGGAGCTCGCTCAGCTCAGCTTAGCTCACCGTCACTGCTGCTGTTGTGTCCTGGGTGCTGCTGTCAGCAGACGGTGCAGTAGGACTGCTAACTGTCGTCATCCACCGCTCTCCTGGTGCCATGAATCCACCTTGCAGGTCCTCTTGTTGTTCTGTATAAATATCTATTCTCATGGCATCCTTCGTCATCCACCAGTTCCGCTGCAACTCTACTCTCCTGCTCTTCTGCAGACGCCATACCACGGCAAGCATGGAGCCCACTCAGCTCACCGCTGCTGCTGTGAGCATTGTAGACACCTTCCGCATTATCCTGCAGTATGTGCAGAACCTGCAAAAGCAGGCGAGGAGGCAACGACAGTGCGATTATGATAGTGATGAAGACATGGACACAGACTTCTCACGGGCCCTGGCAATTTGGACATCATGGTGGTAATAGGGCATGTTCCTGCCATGGAACGCCGATTCTGGGCCTGGGAAACAAGCACAGACTGGTGGGACCACATAGTGTTGCAGGTCTGGGATGATTCCCAGTGGCTGCGAAACTTTCGCATGTGTAAGGACACTTCCATGGAACTTTGTGACTTGCTTTCCCCTGCCCTGAAGTGCAAGAATACCATGATGAGAGTAGCCCTCACAGTTGAGAAGCGAGTGGCGATAGCCCTCTGGAAGCTTGCAACGCCAGACAACTACCGGTCAGTTAGGAATCAGTTTGGAGTGGGCAAATCTACTGTGGGGGCTGCTGTGATCCAAGTAGCCAACGCAATCATTGAGCTGCTGCTATCAAGGGTAGTGACTCTGGGAAATGTGCAGGTCATAGTGGATGGCTTTGCTGCAATGGGGTTCCCTAACTGTGGTGGGGCAATAGACGGAACGCATATCCCTATCTTGGGACCAGACCACCTTGGCAGCCAGTACATAAACCGCAAGGGGTACTTTTCAATGGTGCTGCAAGCACTGGTGGATCACAAGGAACGTTTCACCGACATCAACGTGGGATGGCCAGGAAAGGTGCATGACGCTCGCATCTCCAGGAACTCTGGTCTGTTTGAACAGCTGCAGGAAGGAACTTACTTCCCAGACCAGAAAATTACCGTTGGGGATGTTGAAATGCCTGTAGTTATCTTTGGGGACCCAGCCTACCCCTTAATGCCATGGCTCATGAAGCCATACACAGGCACCCTGGACAGTAGTAAGAAGCAGTTCAACTATAGGCTGAGCAAGTGCAGAATGGTGGTAGAATGTGCATTTGGACATTTAAAAGCTCGCTGGCGCAGTTTACTGACTAGGTTAGACCTCAGCAGAACCAATATTCCCATTGTTATTGCTGCTTGCTGTGTGCTCCACAATATCTGTGAGAGTAAGGGGGAGACATTTATGGCGGGGTGGGAGGTTGAGGCAAATCGCCTGGCGGCCGATTACGCACAGCCAGACACCAGGGCGATTAGAAGAGCACGGCTGGGTGCCCTGCGCATCAGAGAAGCTTTGAAAACCACTTTCATGACTGGCCAGGCTACGGTGTGACAGTTCTGTTTGTTTCTCCTTGATGAAAACCTGCCCTCTTGGTTGACTCTACTTCCCTGTAAGCCAACCGACCTCCCCCCTTCAATCACCGCTTTCAGAGGCAATAAAGTCATTATTGTTTCAAAATCATGCATTCTTTATTAATTCAACACACAAATAGAGGGAAAACTCGCAAGGTAGCCCGGGAGGGATGGATGAGGAGGGAAGCACCAGGTGGGGTAGTGGATGAGGGGAGGAGGGAAGGACAAGGCCACACTACAGTTCAAAACTTATTGAATGTCAGCCTTCTGTTGCTTGGGCAATCCTCTGGGGTGGAGTGGCTGGGTGCCCGTAGCTTCCCTCCCCCCGCGTTCTTGGCCGTCTGGGTGAGGAGGAAATGGAACTCGGGGAGGAGGGCAGGCGGTTATACAGGGGCTGCAGCAGCGGTCTGTGCTCCTGCTGCCTTTCCTGTAGCTCCACCAGATGCCTGAGCATGTCAGTTTGCTCCCCCATTAGCCTCAGCATTGCATCCTGCCTCCTCTCATCGTGCTCCTCCCTGCTCTCATCGCGTTCATTTAATGCTTTCCTGGACTCTGCCATTGTTTGCCTCCACACATTCTGCTGAGCTCTTTCAGTGCTGGAGGACTGCATGAGCTCTGAGAACATGTCGTCACGAATGTGGTTTTTTTGCCTTCTAATCTGTGCTAGCCTCTGGGATGGAGATGATAGGGGGAGCATAGAAACATTTGCAGCTGCGGGAGGAAAAAAGGGAGAGTAGTATTTTAAAAGATACATTTTAGAGAACAAAGGGAAGACTATTTCACACTGACTCAAGCGATTCACATTACATAGCACATGTGCTTTTGGTACAAGGTCGCATTTTGCCTCTTATATTGAGTGCCTGCTGGTTTGGTGTGAGACATCACATACGCTCGGCTGGGCAACAGAATTCGGCTTGC
Organism: Terrapene triunguis; assembly: GCF_002925995.2. Lineage (NCBI taxonomy): Eukaryota > Metazoa > Chordata > Testudines > Emydidae > Terrapene > Terrapene triunguis. The sequence continues at coordinate 1,688,564 of NW_020664382.1, forward strand.
AGGCAGCCATGGTAAGGCAAAGGGTTTCGGCTTCTTCAACCTTCATAACATATGGGAATGGTTTCAAACAGCAGCGCCCTCCTTTTCCATACCAAGCAAAGCCCATTGGGTTGGCCATTTAAAAGGAGGGGCTGCGGTTTTAGGGTGAATGTGCAGCACAACCCAACCCCCCCACACCACCCAATTCTCTGGGATGATCGCTTCACCACCACCACCACCCCATGGTGGCTAGTATCAGGGAAGATCCCTGTCAGCCAAATGCAAACAGCTCAGCATGAATGGGCCTCCCCCCACCGCGTGGCTAACAGCGGGGATGATTTCTTTTCAGCCAAAGGCAAACAGCCCAGCAGGAATGGGCACCTCTGAATGTCCCCTTAAACAAATTTCCCGTATTTCAACCAGATGACCATGAATGATATCACTATCCTGAGGCTAACACAGAGAGATAAAGAACGGATGTTGCTTGAATGCCACCAAAGCCCGAGCCCATTCACTGCAATGCTTTGTTCTGCAATGATTCCAGACTACTTGCTACTGGCTTGTGTCCTACCATGGAGGACGGAATAAGGCTGCCCTCCTCAGAAACCTTCTGCAAAGGCTTTTAGAGTACCTCCAGGAGCGCTTCATGAAGATGTCCCTGGAGGATTTCCGCTCTATCCCCAGACACGTTAACAGACTTTTCCAGTAGCTATACTGGCCATGAATGCCTCCCAAGTCTTCAGGGCAAATTAATCATTAAACACAATTGCTTTTAAACCCTGTATTATATTTACAAAGGTACACTCACCAGAGGTGCCTTCTCCGGCTTCATGGTCCGGGAGCCCACCTTGGGAGGGTTGGGAGAGTATTGGCTCCAGGGTGATGAACAGTTCCTGGCTGCCGGGGAGAAGGGATTCTCCGCTTGCCTGCTGTGCGCTATCCTCCTCCTCCTCCTCATCTTCCTCATCCACAAAATCCTCATCCCTGTTGCGTGAGACTCCTCCCTTGCAGGTGTCCACGGACAGTGGTGGGGTAGTGGTAGGGCCCCCCCCCCCCTAGAATTGAATGCAGATCATCATAGAAGCGGCATGTATGGGGCTCTGACCCGGAGCGACCGTTTGCCTCCTTTGTTTTTTGATAGGCTTGCCTGAGCTCCTTAATTTTCACGCAGCACTGCTGTGTGTCCCTGTTGTAGCCTCTGTCCATCATCATGCCTTTGGAGATTTTGGCATATATATTAGAATCATAGAATCATAGAATATCAGGGTTGGAAGGACCTCAGGAGGTCATCTAGTCCAACCCCCTGCTCAAAGCAGGACCAATTCCCAACTAAATCATCCCAGCCAGGGCTTTGTCAAGCCTGACCTTAAAAACCTCTAAGGAAGGAGATTCCACCATCTCCCTAGGTAACCCATTCCAGTGCTTCACCACCCTCCTAGTGAAAAAGTTTTTCCTAATATCCAACCTAAACCTCCCCCACTGCAACTTGAGACCATTACTCCTTGTTCTGTCATCAGGTATCACTGAGAACAGTCTAGATCCATCCTCTTTAGAATCCCCTTTCAGGTAGTTGAAAGCAGCTATCAAATCCCCCCTCATTCTTCTCTACTGCAGACTAAACAATCCCAGTTCCCTCAGCCTCTCCTCATAAGTCATGTGCTCCAGCCCCCTAATCATTTTTGTTGCCCTCCGCTGGACTCTTTCCAGTTTTTCCACATCCTTCTTGTAGTGTGGGGCCCAAAACTGGACACAGTACTCCAGATGAGGCCTCACCAATGTCGAATAGAGGGGAACGATCACGTCCCTCGATCTGCTGGCAGTGCCCCTACTTATACAGCCCAAAATGCCGTTAGCCTTCTTGGCAACAAGGGCACACTGTTGACTCATATCCAGCTTCTCGTCCACTGTAACCCCTAGGTCCTTTTCTGCAGAACTGCTTCCTAGCCATTCGGTCCCTAATCTGTAACAGTGAATGGGATTCTTCCGTCCTAAGTGCAGGACTCTGCACTTGTCCTTGTTGAACCTCATCAGGTTTCTTTTGGCCCAATCCTCTAATTTGTCTAGGTCCCTCTGTATCCTATCCCTACCCTCCAGCGTATCTACCACTCCTCCCAGTTTAGTGTCATCTGCAAACTTGCTGAGAGTGCAGTCCACGCCATCCTCCAGATCATTAATGAAGATATTGAACAAAACCGGCCCCAGGACCGACCCTTGGGGCACTCCGCTTGAAACTGGCTGCCAACTAGATATGGAGCCGTTGATCACTACCCGTTGAGCCCGACGATCTAGCCAGCTTTCTATCCACCTTATAGTCCATTCATCCAGCCCATACTTCTTGCTGGCAAAAATACTGTGGGAGAGCATATCAAAAGCTTTGCTAAAGTCAAGGAATAACACATCCACTGCTTTCCCCTCATCCACAGATCCAGTTATCTCCTCATAGCAGGCAATTAGGTTAGTCAGGCATGACTTGCCCTTGGTGAATCCATGCTGACTGTTCCTGATCACTTTCCTCTCCTCTAAGTGCTTCAGAATTGATTCCTTGAGGACCTGCTCCATGATTTTTCCAGGGACTGAGGTGAGGCTGACTGGCCTGTAGTTCCCCGGATCCTCCTCCTTCCCTTTTTTAAAGATGGGCACTACATTAGCTTTTTTCCAGTCGTCCGGGACCTCCCCCGATCGCCATGAGTTTTCAAAGATAATGGCCAATGGCTCTGCAATCACATCCGCCAACTCCTTTAGCACCCTCGGATGCAGCGCATCTGGCCCCATGGACTTGGCATTTTGTCTTTTGGAATGGTGTTTTGCCTGCACGGATTCTTCTCCCCATTCAGCGATCAGATCCAGTACCTCCCGTTCGGTCCATGCTGGAGCTCTTTTGCGATTCTGGGACTGCATGGTCACCTGTGCTGATCAGCTCGCCACACTGGCCAAACAGGAAATGAAATTCAAAAGTTCCCGGGGCTTTTCCTGTCTACCTGGCCAGTGCATCTGAGTTGAGAGTGCTGTCCAGAGCAGTCACAATGGAGCACTCTGGGATAGCTCCCGGAGGCCAATACTGTCGAATTGCATCCACCCTACCCCAAATTCGACCCAGCGAGGTCGATTTTAGTGCTAAACCTCTCGCCGGGGAGGAGTACAGAAATCGATTTTAAGAGCCCTTTAAGTCAACAAAACAGGCTTGGTCGTGTGGACGGGTGCAGGGTTAAATCGACCTAACGCTGCTAAATTCGACCTAAACTCGTAGTGTAGACCAGGGCTAAGAGTGCAACCTTGCATTGGGTGATGGCAACCAGGTGTGGTTCAGACAATGCTACCAAACCAGTGGCTACAGGAGGCCCTCAGGTCCTGGGGGCCAGGCTACCAGTGCTAGTGGAATGTTTACTTCTCATGCTCCAGCACCATGTTCCGTGAAACCCCTTTATGCTCACATTGCCTATGGTGATAATAATTGGAATCCACACAGAATCACAGTTGGCTGGGCCAACTCTTTCAGTGTAACATTAAACCTCCATCTACCTTTCTATAACTTCTTCCATAAACATACTCCTCAGTTCTAGAAACACTACTTATTCTCTGTCCCCTGGTCCCTCATAGGAGTGAACATCCTTCCCTCTCCAACACCCCGGTTTGCATGACTTAGTGTTTGAAGTATGTGGAGGCAGGAAGGCATGTTCAGAACATTAGGCTCTGGAAATGTGGGCCACAGTCAATGTGCAGGGGACACTAGATTTGCTTGAACCAGCCCTCATGACCACGCTAATGAAGGGAAACACTAATCCAGATGATAGAGTATATATTTGCATTATACATCCTAGCTGCTGCTCACAGGGCTATATTTTCAGAAACATTTCAGTGGGCACCGATAGGAATTAAGGGCCTAAAAACAGATGGCCCATATTTTCATAAAGTGACTTGGAGGGCCTGAATTTAAACATATAGTTTGTCTCAAGTTTGGCACCCATAATTAGTGGACATTTTTGAAAATGTAGGCCAGAAATGTCCAAAATGCAACTAAGTTTCAAAGATTATCAAGGCGCACCTACGTGGATTGAAAATAGGACAGTTTGAGGCCTGGAGATATGTGTCTGAAAGCTTCCTTGAAATTCAATGTCATATGTTAGTCATGCAGTCATCTCATATGGTCTAGTCAGCTTTATGAAGTCTAACTACCATATATACTCATTCATTAACCTGTTCGTTTATAAGCCAACCCCCCAAGATGGATAGGTAAAAATAGCAAAAACTGTATGACCCTTTCATAAGCCAACCCTATATTTCAGGGGTTGGCAAACTTTGGCTTCTGGCTCCTGGTCCGTTTTGTTTACCTGGAGCGTTTGCAGGCATGGAGCCCCTCAGCTCCCAGTGGCCGCGGTTTGCCATTCCCAGCCACTTCCCGCAGCTCCCATTGGCTGGGAACGGCAAACCGAGGCCCATGGGAGCTGAGGGGATCTGTGCCTGCAGACGTTCCAAGTAAACGAGCATAGCAGGTTTCTTGAAAAGTGCTCCTGGTCTCTTATTCCACACTTTTTCCAGCCATTCAGTAGTCCCTCTTTCATCCATCGTGTGCACGTACAATGACACCAGCAGGAAATTTCGTGTTTTTAGGCAAGGTTTTTCTTTTAAAAATAACAACAGGAGGGAGCTTTGATCCATTTGCCAAACACGATAAAACCACCGTAAAATGGATTTTTTCATGGCCAGTGGTTTTAATTAAAACTGTTTTTTCACCAACACTGATTACCATTCTGTTGCTTGGGAGATCGAATGTCATCGGTGTTTCATCCGTATTTCCTATTTGTGACAGCTCAAATGCATATTCCTTTCGATATTTTATAATAAACCTTTGGAAAGATTAGATTTTTTTCTTCCAGATCTCTCGGCAGCTTTTGCACTATCTTTGTTCACTGATGAAGACAGAGACCATGACGGTTCATGAAGCGAGTACACCAACCCGCTGATGCAACAAACATTGACAGCTTTACTGACTTGTATTTGTCATCTTTTGACATTTGCAGAGCATGCAGATGAATTCCAGTTCTAGTGACAATGTACCCATTTTGTCGACATTCAACAACCCAATTACTGAGATCTTTCTCTAGCTCAGGAAATGAAGCGCACCTCGTTGGACATTTTTTCTTGTTTCTTGGCATGTCTTTTAGTGTTGTTTTATTTTTTTGCCATTCTCTTACTTGCTTCTCATTGATACAGAATTCACAAGCAGCGGCGCAATTATTGTTTGATGCTGCATATTCAACAACTTTAAGTTTGAACGCTGCATGATAAGCAGACCGTTTTCTTTTGATTTCACCGTTGTTCATTTTAAATACTAGTATGAAAATAGATCATTATTATTATAATTATAGATTTTGTAGGACCTTATATAAGAATGCCACCTGCTTTATCACTGTCACATTATTATTGTTCTTTGTTTATTTCAAAGCAACCCTGTAGATTGGCATGTCTATGGCAATAACAGGCTATTTAAATTTTATTAGAGATTCCATCGATTCTGCGCGTTATATTTTCATATTGGCTTGAGATTTACGAGGTCCATTGGTAGAAATGTATGAAGAGATCAAATTACACAGTAGCAAACTGACATCAGTGCTATAATACTATCGTTCATTGTATTTTTCTGATTGGCTTGTAAGGTGTAGCATTTTGTGAAATGCATGGGTCAAATGTCATGCAGATCTGCAGTACTGCTCTTTTAGTATTCATTTCAAGCCAATCTAGTCCACTAAACAAAGCCTTTGCAACTTTAAAAGGCTGCAGTATTGACATCAATAAATGGGTCAGTAAACTTTGGCTCCCGGCCCATCAGGGTAAGCCACTGGTGGGTCGGGATGTTTTGTTTACCTGGAGCGTCTGCAGGCATGGAGCCTCTCAGCTCCCAGTGGCCACAGTTTGCTGTTCCCAGCCAAAGGGAGCTGCAGGAAGCAGTGCGGGCCGAGGGACATGCTGACCGCCACTTCCCGCAGCTCCCATTGTCTGGGAACGGCGAACCACAGCCACTGGGAGCTGAGGGCTCCATGCCTGCGGACACTCCAGGTAAACAAAACGACAATGTATTAGATATTCAATTCAATAATTCCATAGAGCTTAAAATCATCAAATTTTGGTGTAGACCCATTTATAAGCCGACCCCCGCTCTTTGATGCTTCGCTTTTTTACCAAAAATATTCGGCTTATGAACAAGTATATACAGTATATTTTTAGTTATGCATGCAAAGTTGTTTGGGCAGACAGTTACCTTTTTAGCTGTTGGTTGGCATTAGGGTGAAAAGGTGAAGAAATCCCCAATTGCATATTGAAGGATCTGAAGCACATTGAGGAGGAGAATGAATTTAAAGAGGAAACTTTCTATTCCTCTAAGCTGATGGATAGATGCCACGAGCAGTTAAAAGCCCTGTAGCCCACATTACAAATGGAAATGGGCCCAAACCAAACCCCTTGGTTTGAGCCCTCTGAAATCAGGAGTGTTTCAAATCTAAATCCAGATCAGATTTAATTGATGAGGGGATCTATGCCTGTAATGAATGAACCAAAACCCCATATGTGAATGTTCCTGACCTTTGGGGGAGTAAAAATATGAATCCAGATACAGATCTGAATTGTGCAAACCAGGACCGTCTCTAATTAACAGAGACTACACTTGTCAGGTGGCCTCCCCCAGGGACATCAAATAATTTTGTACAAATGGAGGGATAACAGGAACAGGCATCGAGTTATCATTCAAAATATTTGGGAAGAACTCTCAACAGCTTCCTCTGGTATAGTCATGTGATGATGACAGAGGTGAGGTCCTTCCCATCCTAATTGTTTTAAGTGATGCCTGTAAGTGTTCCTAATGTGTGCGAACCTCTCACCCTGCTCTATACGTGCAAAAGATATGTCCTGTGCATCCGTCTGAAGTTGTTTAATCCCAAACAATTCTCAAAGGTGCAGCACAACTGTTTGTTGGGGGTGAATGTTGCTTCAGTTTTGGACAAGGAACAATGGACAAATAAGTGAGGTATTTTCAGGATAAAAGTATTCCAACTTTCCTAGTTATTGCCTAGGCAACACAGGCCCACCGGTGAAAAAGCATATCTGTAAAGGCTGATTTTATTCAAATGATGCTGCAATGCTGTGTCTACCTGTACTGAGGGGAACATGGAAGAATAAACATACATCTCATGATTTTTACACCACCGGACATGTTCTTGTAGCCCATACATGAGACTCCACAACCAAGTGAATTACATGAAAAGTAGACTGTTGAGAGCCTAATACATTTTTTCATATATTTATGGATTTTTATTAGCCTTAATGTTTAATGTATTTGTTACAAATATGGCAATTTCTTGTAATGTCTTTGGGGCTCTTACTCTATTACATTTATGCATCATTGTGGGCCAGGGACTGTGTGTAATTCTATGGTGGAGAGTGACCACAGCTGCTCCAAGAACTAAAAACGGGGAGTGATTAGGAAAATTCACTCAGGTTGTAACACCTCCAGAGAGGTACCACCACCTGCAGAGTTCATTTATACTAGTTCAAACTGGATTATCCAGAGACCAACAGACAAAGAAAGGGATAAACAGCTGTTGGATAAACAGCCTGTGTTTAAATGGACAGGGCCTTCTTTCTCATCCAGCAAACAGGTAGGACCTCCTGTCCAAGGTTGGAGGGCAGTCCTTCCTGGGAAAGAGTAGAAGGCTTTTAGCCTCCTGATGCCCAATAAGACTGATGGGTGACCTCTGGTAAGTTTTTAACATGTGCATAGGAAGTTCCATTGTTTTTATATGTTTTCTCTGTAATGCTGTCACCTTAAAAATAAATGTGCTTGCTTATAAAGGGCTGTGTGGCAACTTATAGGTACTGGCAATAACTCTGTTCATTGCCTTTGAAGAGAAAGCAAAGCACAGACTAATTAGACAATCTGGCTTGCTGGGCTATCACAGTGTTGGCATGGAACTGTGCAGCCTGGAAAATCCCAGTCAGGAGGGAGAGAGACTTGGATCTCCGCCCAAGAGAGGCGATAATTGAGGAACTGGAAACCTAGAGTGGATGCCGTCAAGGGACCACAGAGGGGGAATACAGGTGCAGTTGCCCTGAACTGTGACAGTCAAATTCCCCCCCAGTGCAGAAGGGGCTGTTATAGGGCATATGCACCACTTAAACCTTCAGGATGAATTTTTGTGCCTAACACCCAATCTGAAGGGTGGTAGGGATCTCCAGAGATGGAAAGGGGAAAGGAATCTTCTTTACTGCCTCACAGCATCAGTCAAGCACTCTGAAGAGGTTCCCCTAGTCATCAATTGGAGTAGCTTTTGCATCTCTAACAGCCTCCCTTCCAGCAGAGGAAGGATTGGATGATTTGTGCAGTGGCAAATCCTTTGGCTTTTCCCCTTTCAAACATCCGCTCTCCCCATGTGGAGCTGGGCTCCGCTCCATACAGTGCATGGGGGGTACACCTCTTCCTCTCCACCTCCCCCTCTCCCATTTCTTTCCTCTACTGCATAGTGCAATTGCATCAGTTCTCCTGATAAGACACCCTTCATGTCTTCAGAGAGGCTTACATGGCACATAAGGCCTCAAGGGGTGTCTACACTGCATAGTAAATGCTGGTCTGTGGAACCCAGGCCTGCAGACCCATTCTTTCCAAGCTCGTGCTTGGGCATCCACACTCCCTTGCTACTCGAGTCTCATACCTGTGCCAATGCATCCACACTGCACCACACAGATTCGAGTCAGACCTTGTTGTTTCTGGGGTATATGCCAGGGTTCTTAGTGCCCTTGGTAGCTGTTCCCACTCTAGGGCTTGGTTCATGGTCTGTTGTGAGAGACCTTATCTGTCAATCCCACAGGACTTGACGAGACCTGTTTTTAGCCCACCAGGGCATCCAGCCAAGTCACTTTTGGGTGTGCACACTCCCTGCAACTGGATTCATCAACATGGTTCCAGCAATGGTGGAAGAATTTCTCCTGCTCATGCTTTCACTCTTATTTCAGGATTCAGGCACAGCATCTGAGAGATGCTTGTGGACATTTCAGTGGTGGTATATATTCAATCAAAGAATGAAGACATGGCAGCGGCAACCCAGCTGATCTTGCTCATGCCTGTTGCCATAACCCCAGATTCCCCTTATAGTGCTTCTGGAGCTGGGTCATGAGCACAGACTGGCGGGATCACATTGTCAAGCAGACCTGAGATGACCAGCAGGGGCTCTAAAACTTTTGCATGAAGAAGCAGATGTTCCTGGAGCTGTGTGATCAGCCTGCTCTGATCCTCCAGAGTCAGGACAACATGCATGAGGGAGGCCATGCTGGTCCAGAAGCCAGTTGCTATAACCACCTGGAAGCTGGCTACCCCAGACTGCTACCCCATAGCTAACCAGTTTGGTGTTGGCAAGTCAACTGTGGGGTTTGTCATGGGAGAGGTTTGCGAGGTGATGTACCCAAAGATGGGGGGCATAAACAATGTTCCTGAAATAATTGCTGTCTTGGAGAGAATAGGCTTTCCAAACTTCGCTGGGGCTATCGATGGGACTCATGTGCCAATAGTTTGCCCTCTGCAAGTTGCACATGAGTACATAAACCACAAAGGGTACTACTCCATTGTAATGTAGGCCCTGGTTGATCACAGAGGCAGGTTCATGGACACCAATGTGGGATGTATTGGCAAAGTGAATGATACAAAGGTTTTCCAGAGATGGGGACTATACCTTCATGGACAAGCTGGGACATTATTCCCTCCGAATGACATTGTTATAAATGGAGTCACTGTTATTCTAGCAGATGTCCTTTTACTGTGGCTTATGTAACCATACCCTGATTTCAGAGGGTCTGGCCAAAGAAAGTTTACTACATTCTCAGTAGCTGTTGGATGGTGGTGTAATGTGTGTTTGGCAGATTGAAATTGTGGTGGCACTGCTTTCAAAACTGTTTGGATGCCAGTGTCACCTCTGCTGTCCACATTATTGTAGCCTGCTGTGTTCTACACAATGTCTGTGAGGACAAAAGTGAGCCATTTCACCAGGAATGGACTCACAACACTGCTGAATTGCTGGATTTGTACACAGAGCCAGAAGGTGCACCTGTCACTACTGGTGCAGGATCCCCATGGGCAACAAAAAGCAGGGATTCTCTGTGCAGCCACATAATATGTTTGAACGGTCCCATGGATGAAGGGGAATGAAATAGTATTTTTAATTGTGCCACACTCATCTCGCTGTTTCTGGATGTAGGGCAGCTCTAGAAGATTGTTTTTATGAATTTGTAGTATGCATTTTGTAAACACTGTTCATGAACCTCAACACACAGTTTATGGCTTATATGGTGGATGGAATTTTTTATGCATTTTATAGAAACTGGACATGTGCTACCCACAGCTTATGGATTACTGGGATGACATGCCACTTTAATAAATGTAATTAAATTTGCTAATGAAACTTGTGTGCAAATCAAGCACTTTATTTTAAACATGCATTTAAATAAGAACTAGCAATATAAAAACTTGAAAGGCAGACCAGCTGCCATCAAAACTCAGAACACAATACACAAAAGCAGTGCAAAAAGAGGCGACTAGTGCATGTAAATATGAAATGTACAAGAGTGCAAAACACCCAAACTATGTCCATTTCCTGCACAGCAATTTCACTATTGCTGGGGTCCCCTGTGCCTCTGTTGTCCTTGGCCCTTCATGGGCGCTTTTTAAAGACACCATAATAGAGGCCCAACTTAAATGTATACCTCAAATTAAGAAACACAGTAAAAGGACTAAAAAAGGAGCCAGGAATGGGAGAAAATTAATGGCAAAATCAACAAGATGCTGATTTAGCATGGAGATGTAATTCAGCCTCCTTGCAAGCACCCTGCATTCATGCAGAGCCCCAACTGCCAGCCATTTGGATCCATAACAGAGACAACCACGCTCTGTTATCATTTGGACTCATAATACAGGCAGCCATGGACTAAATACCTCCGGTGCAGTTTGGACTCATAATACTTGCACCCATGAATTAAAACACCTTCCAGTATTGTTTGCACTCATACTACAGGCAGTCCAGCGTGGCTGATTTATATGGTGAACTGTAGGAGCAGGAAAGGGAATGTAAGACTCATAATATTAATACCCCAACTCATCTTTCTAACAATCAGTGTGTATCTAGTAAAAATTTCATGATAACTGCTTGTTTAACATTTCCCCCCACACTTCCCGGTGTCCATTTTGAATCCCATGTGGTGGGGGGGACGGCGGATGCTAAGGAACTGAACAGAAGCATGCTACATCTCCTGGCTTGTAATAATAATTTTCTAGGGTCATAACCCAGAAATCTCTCCCATTTGTATATTAATAATAACAAACATGGGGGCAGAAACATACAAGTCTCAGGCTTTGGCTGCAGCACTTTAGCTGCGTGTTCCGCTGTGGGCTGTTCCCCAGAGCTGTCCCCAAACAGGTCCTCCAAATATGGATCCAGCTCTAGCTACTCCAGTGACATAGCCTCTTCAGGGACCTGTGTCAGCACCAGGGTCACTTTGTTAGCTTCATCTAGTGGCTGCTGCCTCTCCTCCAGTGGAGCCTGTGACTGGGGGAGCCTTTACGGTGTCAATCAGAGATGACATGGGGGGGGGGCACGTGAACCACTGAGGTGAGTCAAGGGGTAAACGTGGTGCTCCCTTCCTGTGCCCTGCCACGTAGGACTGGCCCGAGCTGTCTGGCATCACCAGCCCTAGCCTTCTGGTGTCATCGCTTGCCCCTCCCCGTCGAATGTTCCTCCATGCCCCCCTCAGGGGGCATGCCTCAGAGTTTGAAAACCTCTATCCTAGATCCAGAGGAAACATGTGGGGTGGTCACGTTCCCCCCCACCCGAACCTTTACATTGTGCCCCTCCCCCCACAATCAACAGCTACACATCGCTCTGGCCTGTCAGCCCTGCTCAGCAGATTGTCATGCACCACTGAGGGTTCAGTGCTCAGTAAAGTTCCCAGTACGTGGTCAAATTCCTTGTAGAAGAGGCAGATAGTTGGGGAGTTCCTTGAGCGGTGGTTATCATCCCTGACTTTGCAGTAGTCAGTCTTGACTTACTTGCTTTGCTCTCTGAATTGATCAGGGGTCCAGTGAATCCCCAAAGCCGCAAGTCTCTCTGAGGTACCTTTGTACATGTGTTCATTTCTTGCACTCTAGCTGAAGTTGAATATCTTGCTTGCCACACACCAGAAATTAAACAAAATCTGGCTGTGTTCCTCTGACCAGCTAACAGAGCACTTGGTGTAGGGCTTCTTCATAGTGCTGGCCATAGCTAACACGAGACAGGGTTAACTGTGTTTCCCGTTAAGCGGTCATCATGGAAAGGAAGGGTTAATGCGGAGCAGCTGTATCTGAACCGGGAGGTCACTTTCAGTTCCTGGGAATCAAACAGGAAGTTTTGAGATAGAAGGGCTGGAAAACACAGGCCAAAGGGACTGTGGGATAGTGTTAGCAGATTCTCCGGACGCGTGTCTGGCAACCCGGGCTTGAACTGTGTCCCTACTGCAAATTGCCTGTGCTTGGACTCACATCACGGCAAGTCTTGGGCTCAGGTCCTGAGGGTTTTCTGGCCCAATTCAGAAAGATTTGTGTGTGGATGGTAGGGGGCTTGGGCTTAACCCTGAGTCGGAGCCCAGGTTTACTATGCAGTTTAGACATACACGAGGGCCTTCTGCACTGGGGTGATAATATCAGTGAAGATGCAGCAGCATGGGCTTTAGTACAGGTGAGCTACCAGAATACACAGGGTCCCTGGCAAGCTTGTACTCTGGTGGTTAGCACATTCTAAAGTCCATGCTGCTGTGTATTCACTGCTATTATTACTCATGCTACTTAGATTAAATCTATCCCAGGTAGGCCTACCAGGGCTTCAATCACATCTTCGCTTGCAGTGTAGACGTACCCTTTGTTGCTGAGTTTGTTGCTTTTATTTGTTTGTTACAGTTTGTTTAGCCTTTTTGGGTATAGATTGCCAAATATCTTCCAATAAGGCTTCTTTGTGAACTACCCTGAACATTAATAGCCCAGCATGCAGCATAGAGCCTTCATAGGCTTATGTTTTTCTCTCTTACGTGTCTTTCTGTCTCTCTCTCTCTCTCATGTTAGTAAAAGAAGACCTTATAGTATAGGGATGACGAACTGGTAAGAATTTTTTATTGTGTTTTTATCCCTGCATAATCATTATGTAAATGATTTGTAAATGAATTTACTGTGAAAGCTACACGTAAAATAAAATAAAACAACATCATTAGTTAAATAATTGTGGACATGATCCTGCTCCCTTTGAAGTCATGGGAGTTTTGCCATTAACTGCAGTGCTAGTAGGTTCAGGCCAGCTGGGGAACGGAATAGAATAAAATGCTAATCACACACCATCCATGCCCCCATAATGCTCTATTTCAAAATATTTTTCAATAATAACTTTAGGAATTTGTGCTTCCTATGTAATGATTGCTTCTTATAGGAGTCCCATTGTATCAATAAATAGAGTCGAGGAGGGACCAAACTCGATGGAAAAAAAGATGATGATACACTTCCAAGCTCTGCCCATGTGAGTTTTCAAAATGAGGCATTGTTACAGTAGATTATGCAGCTATTCAAAATATGATCATGCAGCTCTCTGAGCTCCACTGGCCTCCTTGATCTGGGCTCAGTGGGGCTTGACTATGACCACAGGCTCTGCTACGTTCCACTGAGCTTCGATCCTTCTTGATTTGGGGGAAAAGATAAGTGGTGGTATCTCCCAACCACCTACTTGTTGTCCCTCACAGCATGTTGTGCTGATCTGTGATCCTCTTCTCTCCTTTCTGACATGAGAAATAAAACTATGGACAAAGCTTAAATTACCATCATTTGGACGTCTGAGTTAACGCCTCACTGAGATGAATGGGGTAGTTCACATCTCTCAGAGCTATTGTTTCAGGCTCTCTGCAGACTCATCTCTACATCACTTAGGCTATGTCTACACTAGCACTTCTGTAGGTATAACTTATGTCTCTCAGGGGTGTGAAAAAAACACCGCTCTGAGCAACATGTTACTCCGACAGAAGCACCAGTGTGCACAGTACCATGTTGGCGGGAGACACTCTCCTGCCAACATAGCTACCACTGCTCATTGGAGGTAGTTTAATATGTCAACGAGAGAGCTCTCTCCCATTGGCATAGAGCGGCTACACGAGCAATCTTACAGCGGCACAGCTGCATCGGTACAGCTGTGCCGCTGTAAGCTTGCTCGTGTAGACGTGGCCTTACATTCAGTTTATTTTTCTGAGATTTTCTTCACAACCAAATCAGCTAGAGACTTACTAAGAAAAAACAAGCTGAGAATTTGGAAAACAATATAGCAACTTGAGAGAGGTACCAATACGTGGTACTGCCAAGTACTGGCTGAATCTGAGCCTTGAAGTCCAGGCCCAAATTACACAATATTATGGACACTTAATTACTTTAACCACATCCCCATTGCTGTACTCTGATGAGTGAGATCCTGCCTGTTCATGGAAGACTATTTCAAATTCATACAGACACATTGCTTCAGAAAAAAAAAGACAAATGTTTAAATGTTTGCTGAGTCATAATTCTTCCTCCCCCGCCCCCGATTGACAGGTAAAAATATAAAACAACAAACAGCTACTATTACTTGGAAATGACACTGGGGACCAGTGTTTTGTAAGAGATTAAAAAAGGGTGGTACTTAGTGTGCAGAACTGCTGTTCTGTTGATTGGGAGCTGCCAGCTGCTGCTCTGGAATGACAGGAAGTACTTCAGAGAATCTGAGAATTCAGCATTTCATAACTGATGGATTTTCCAGCTCACAGAATAAATGGCTCCTTAATTTGCACTTTTTCTAGGGAGTGAAACTCTGGCAGTGGCAGCATTAGGCTTATGCCATCTACATGGCTCTGTAGGGCCTGATTCTTCCAGGAAACCTGTCCTTTACACACATACACCACCACCAGCCCCTGGTGTCAGATGGAGCTATTCTCTGTCCATGTCCCTGTCTGACACACAGCCAATAGATCATGGTAGACATTACATTTCCAAACTGTCCTCTCTTTTTGGAAAGGTGGCCAACTTCTGCCGTCTTGCAGTGGGGCGCACCAGTTGCTGCAAAGCCTCACAGACAGCACAAACATATGAGATTGCCATAGCCTCAGGAAGGTTTCAGGCAAGAGGTAGCTGTGTGGTAGGTCAGATCTGGATGGCCCTTGTAGGTGTTACTCCTCATACCTGCTCTCTACAGCACAAATACATAGTTTGCACTTAATTCAGTGTGAGCAATGAAATTAAGCTAGTCGCTTTCATTTTTGCTTCTAGTTAGTTTCTAGGAAGCTCCCCTTGCAGCCTCTGATTCCCTAGCACAATGGTGCAGTGTTTGAATTGCTACCACTGCAGGGGAATGTCTAAAGCCAAACAGAAAAAAAGCAAAACACAACATCCTTACATCTGAAATTAAAACATTTCTAATAACAACAGATTTTATAAAACTTTGAGAGTAATAATATATATTCAAATGTGTCAGCCGGTCATATTTCTGGGGGCAGTTATTACTGTATTATTATTTATATACAATGTTCTATTACATCTAACTTTTATCACCTCATTCATTATGAGATTTTAGCCTCATAACACTCCTGTGATATAGGGACATAATATCTCCATTGTATAGATGGGGAATTGAAGTATGGGGCAGGTTAAGTCACTTGCTTACGGTCCTATAGGGAGTCTGTAGCTGAGCCAGGAATTGAACCCTCATGTCCTGTGTCCTACACCATCTTTCCCATCCCCATACAGCAAATTAACTGTAGGGTGACCAGATGTCCCGATTTTATAGGGACAGTCCCGATATTTGGGGCTTTTTCTTATATAGGCTCCTATTACCCCCCACCCTCTGTCCCAATTTTTCACACTTGCTGTCTGGTCACCCTAATTAACTGTGCCAGATAAATGACAAGTCCTTGCCCTGACAAGTTTAAAGGTACAAGTGGATACTACGCTATACGTAAGTAGATTACAATAGGGCCAAATCCTGCAGTCCTTTCTCAGGCAAATCTCCCATAGACTTAAGGACCCTGGCAACTTATGTTTGCTATTTTAAAATAATGTATTAAATAATGTATCCCTGTTCCATGCACAGCCCTTCTGTCTCTATTTCTCACTTTTCATTTGCTTGGAAATGGGTGGTTGTGGCAGATAAGCATCTCAGAGACTTGGGTGTGGGAGGGTAAACAGCAGCCTGAGAGCATGCACATGAAGCAGAGGCTGCAGAGCCTCTAATCCTGGGCTGCTGCCACCTGCAGGCTTTCTCAGAAAGACTAGGAGCGGACTCTGGAGAAGACAGAGCAGGGGCATCAAACATATGGCCAGCACATAATTTATTTAAGTGGTCACCATGACCTATTCAGATTCTCCAGAATCTCAGCTTCGATTTTCTAGCTGCATTGGTAATAATCTAAAGCTGATTGGAATATAGATTTTGCAGTGGTTCTCAACCTGTGGTCCGCACACCAGTAGGGGTCCGCCAGTATAGTCCAGGGGGTCCACGAATGTACCAGCAACCAGAGGTGACGTGTGGTAGGGGGGCACATTTGGCCCTGCTCCCTGAAGTGCTGATGCAGCAAAGCAGAGCAGTGGTGTGTCTCCTTGGCTAGCTGCTGCCTGTGGAGTCAATGGCTGTGAGGCAACCCATTCTGATGGCAGGAGATCTCTCTTCTGCAGTGATGTTGCAATTTTTGGTTGTGGCCTTGCCCCCGATTTCTGCTGGGTGGCCCACTGGAGTGAGTCAGGGAGTGGAGGCGGCGCTCCCTCCCCGAGTCCCCCTAGATGGACATGCCCCACAGTTTGAAAACTTCTCTGGCATTAATAAGCTGTCAATATTTTAATTTGCTGTGTTCTGTTGATCTGTTCAAATAATAATTTCTCTACAGTAATATTCAGGATAACTATTAAAATAATGTGAAAGAAACAAATTATGAGCAACAAAATAATGATGGGAAGTTGGGGTTCTGCAAGTTTGTCAATTTAAGTTTAGGGGTCCCTGGGTAAAAAAAGGTTGAGAACCACTGCTTTGGATAACACTTCAGTGCCAACATCAACTATTTAATCACTCATCATTTTAGTGGGTAGGTTGGGAAGAGGATGGGAGTGCAGCCCATGGGGTTGGAAACTTGGAATTTCTGCAGGGAAGAAGAGAATGCAGAGAACAGAGGAGATTCCCAAAGACAGGGGAGGGAGAAGAAATTGAGAAAGGAAGAAGGAGAAACAAAAAGCATAAACAACAGTAGGCTTAAACAGGAACATATTTAAAAGAAAAAGGGTGCATACTGAAGATGAATGTGACAATAAGGTACTGAAAAATAACAACAAAACATTTAGTTACTGCATAAAGACCATATCCTTTCCTTGATATCTGTGCAAACTGCCAATTGACATCAATGTCTTATTGAGAGTATATAGTCCTGAATTTATACCCTGGGCCATGAGCCATAATTAAAAGTAGAATTCAGCCCTCTTCTTCCAATGAGTTTGACACCCCTGCCATAAAGGATAAGAAGACGTTCAGGATTTTGAGGTTGGAGGAAAGAATACTTGAGCCTTGATTCCTCCCTCTGTCATGGGATGGTGGAAGAAGAGAAAATGTATAGTAAACTCTTGTACACTTCCCTCTTTCCTGCCTGCCAAAAAAACAAAACAAAAACCCAACATCTTGTGAAGTGGATGGGTGGGAAGGTTATTGTGGCCCACTCTCTCCAAAAATGCTATTGCGCAATGTTACTCTTTCAAAGGTGTTATTATGGGGGCTGTCCTAAAATGTCATATGCTGTTATAAAGAAGTGGGGGGTGATCCCTTTCAAAATGTTTACCAGTGATATAGCAATCTCAGGGGAGATTTTCAAAGGCAAAAAGGGCAATGAAAGTCAATGGAAGTTGGGCACCTGCCTCCCATTTGTGTCCTGACCAATACCTTTATTTACATTTCCATCTGTTCCACATAGATTGAAGCAGTTATTCTCATCACACACCCTGCCTAAAGCACTTGTCTACACTAGAGCAATTCTAAAAACTGTTTGGTCCACTTAGCAGGCATGTAAAACCTCTGCAACAAGTGCTCCAAACAGCCGAATAGTCTTTGAATAAGCAGTGTTTGGGTCTGTAATGTTTAATGCCAGTAGATGGACAATGGTTCAAGTAGCCCTCCCACTACTATCCAATAGTGCACTGGTGGCCTTTGAAATCTCTCAGAATCCCTTGCTTCTGGAAGATGTGCTTGAAATTGTGGGATAGATGCCAAGAAGGCATTGCAACTAAAGCAATTTAGAACAGCACTAGTGAGAACATGGAGCAAAACTGTAATGGTACAGAACACAAATCACTGTGTCTAATGTGGGTACACTCATTTACTTGGACTTCAATTGGTTCTGTTCCACCAGTTCAATTAGGAACAGTTAATTAACTAGGGTAGGCATGGTCAGAGAGTGAATGACGGAGGAAACAATGGCTTCTACTAAAATTAGTGTAATTGGTGTAAGGAAGAAGCAAACATCAGGATGCGTCACTAAATCCTATCAAGCTGTGCAGGAATTAGGACAGAAAAACAAACTGTAAAACTGAAGAATTACAAATCCAACATGAAAACAAATGTCACTTTGAGCCAATGGGGGAAATTAAACTCTTCCCCAAATACTCCAACTCAAAGTCAGAGTTCAGAATACCAAGACAGCTTTTTTAGAACACTGTGCCCTACATACATACACACAGGATCTGTGCCCAAGAGGACAGAGTTCTGTTAATGGGTCTTATATATGATCTTGGGCAAGTCACTTCACCTTTCCGTTTCTCCGCTTGTCCTCCCAACTAGACTTATGTATTTAATTTTCAAACTGTTCAGGCATAAACTTTATCTTATATTATGATTTGTATGTTTCCTAGCACAATGGGGCCCTACATTTGGTTGGGATCTCTGTGTGCTACTGGAATACAAATAATACTAAGAATACCTTGTCCGAATTGTGATCCCACTGGCTCTGACCTCTACACACCCTTGGCCTGCATCATAAGTCTCCTGTGCCCCTGCAGAGCTGGCTCTATGGCTTGCAAAGGACAAAGGAGTCTGTGAGCAGGCTCCATGCTTTCTGATCCTGCCATGGTGGTACTCCATTCTGACCAATGCTGGTCAACATTTCAATCTTTTTTTAATCATTTTTGCTGGGTTTTTAAAACCAGTTTATATAGAGCTGGTTGAAATGTTTCCAGTGTTGGATATTTCAACCACAGTTTTGTATGGGAAATGTTTTAAAAATTCTCATACATTGCCACAATTTTTTGACATAGACTGGCCCAGCCAGGGAGAGGGTGGGTCAATGATTCCACCCCAAGGAACAGGAGAGCTGGCCCAGAGGGGCACAATGTCACTACAGCCGGGTGGCTTCTAGAATAGCATCGAAGAGTTGTTTTTTCAGAGCTGCCGTGGGAACGTGGCGAGGGGAAGCTGTTCCATGCCGAGCGGGCTGCATGAAGACAGCAAGGAACGCGGTGACCTCACCGTATTTCCATGTCTGCTACACACACGTGCAAGGAGGGACAGCTTCTCTGTTACCGATCTGCACGAACGACACCACTGCAGCCCATCGCTACCCACTTCTGGGCCCCCCCGCACCCATTTCCTACCCTGTCACCCCAAGCGCACCTGAGTGTTTGCACAGGCTGGGCGCTGGCGGGGGCTGCTGCGCCTTTAAGGACTAAGGAGCCTGTGGCTGCGATGTGGGGGGGCGCAGGCTGCGAAGGGCCGAGGAAGGAGCGGCGCTGGCCACCGGCTGCAGGTTGAAGCGGGGGCGGAGCAGCTCGGGGTGCGGGGCGGGCTCTGGTCCCGCCCCGCGCGCCGGAGAGGCCGCAGCGCCATGCGAGAGCGGTGCCCGCCCGGCCCGGCGCTTGCAAGGCTCCCCGCCCCGCGCAGCCTGGGCTGGGCAGCGCGCAGAGGACGCAGCGGCGCAGGCTGCTGGCGAGGGGCCCCGGGACCCTAGCGGCCCCTGCGGGCATCGCCTTCACGGGCTGGGACTGGCGGTCATTTCCCTCTGCTCCCGGCTGCGGGGTGGCTCCGGCTCAAGGGCGGCTCTTCTGGCCTGCTCTGCCCTAGGGCGTCCTCGGGCCGGACTGTGCGCCAGCCGGCGTCTGTCATTGGATTGCAAAGGGCGAGCTCGGTGCTCTCAGCGATCCGGCTGAGGTAGCGCGGGAGAAGCAAATGCCTTGAAGTTTTCTCCCCCGGCGAGGGGAGGGACCCTGGCACGCGAAGACCGTACGGGCGGAGCGGGGCAGCCGGCTGGTTATGTGCAGTCATGGCTTGGCCGGCGTATTGGGTGGACGAGATCCAGTGGTTTACCCTGGTCACTCTGTTTGTGGCTGCCCTGGTCACTCTGGCCATCTACCTGGTGCAATATGCTCTGGTCGCTCTGCGGAACAGCAGGAGGAAACCGCCGTCGTCGGATGAACTTCTGCAGGGAAATGACACCCTATTGGCCTGGGTGCTGTCTCTGAACAGCTGGAGGACCCAGTGGCAGAAAGCTTGGATAACAGCCCTGAATGCAGAAGCCAAAGTGAGAGGGGTAAGTGGCTGTGTATACTGGAAAAAAATGAAAACAAAAATAGTGGAAGTCTTGCACTGAAAACGACGTTGCAATCGTCTGTGTTACCATAATATGGGCATCTGCACTTATTGCAAGTATCTGTTCTTGAGATCTCATGGTTTTGAATGTAGATCTGTTTCCCCAGTCCTATTTCATGGGGGTGTAACCCTGTTGACTCTTATGGAGTTTCAAATCGAAGTGAACCTGGTGAAAGGGGAGTGGAAAAATGGCTTTATGTCTCTTATTCCAAAAGGATCTTATACGTAGTATTTTAAATACTGTTGTGACTTTTATACCTGCACTTTTGTGTAGGTTAAAGTCCTGGAGAGTAATTTGAAAACCGAGCCTCAGATTTTTAAGACTACAGTGTAAGGACATTATCAAGTTATTTTTTCCCTTCCAAATAAATGAACACTCACTGTTCATCATAATTGCCTTCTGGAAGCTTTAAACTAAAATCTTTCTTCCCACTTCTTACCAAATCAGTATGATTCCTTCCACTTTTTTGAACTGTCATTCCATTAAAAAGGTAAATCTATTTTGGTAAATACATATGAATTTGGAAATGCAAGAGCCAAATTTTGCTTTCCATTACAGCTGTACAAATCAGGAGTACAGTATAAAGCATCAATGAACTGGATGTACACTCGTGTAACTGAAAGTAGAATCCGACCCAAAGACTTACACCTCCCCTACAGAGCACAATTGTCATTGTAGAGTCTGCCAGGAGAGCTAAATAAATGTTGTCTATCCCAATAACATGCTAAAAGATATGCATCCGAAGAAGTGGGTTGTAGCCCACGAAAGCTTATGCTCTAATAAATTTGTTAGTCTCTAAGGTGCCACAAGTACTCCTGTTCTTTTTGCGGATACAGACTAACACGGCTTCTACTCTGAAAAATAACATGCTAGAACTTTACTAGACTCTAGTTTTATTCTTACGTTTGCTAACCGTGAATCAAGTCTTTTGGGGACTATGAAAAATGCTAACTGTATATACATTTGTTAATAAAACATACATAATGTTTACCTGATTTTATTATGTTGAAGTGAATGTCACTATTTGACTTCTGCTTTGCTTTGCCCACTGTTTACCATGTTTGCCAAAACAAGAAGTAAATATGTGTATGGTTACACTTATTAAGAATATCTTTGCCAGTGAAATCTAGAAATTTTCCTGTTCTAGCCACTATTTCCTTAAAAAAAATATATAGAAGGGAGATGGCTAGAAGTGCAGGAGAGAGGGTGTCACTGACCTCTTAACCAATCAAGATAGACTCTGCATAGCAATTGATAACATTGTCCTGTACCTCTGAGGTAAACAGTAGAAACTTCCTGACTTGTCACATGACTCTAATGTCAATCATGAGCCAGACTTTTCCCCTTATATAACTCTCAAAACTGGTCAATTCCAGCCCCTCTCATGTATGTTTTTGAACACATTTCAGATTTTTGATGTTTACTTCTGTTTAACTTATTTTTGTTTGTCTGGCAGATCTCAGAATTGTAGAGTGGAGCAGAATAGAGTAAAATAAGATAATGTTCAACCTTATGTCAATCATGCAACTTGTTTGAATTTTATATAAAACTTAAAAAAAAACTGTCTGAATTGGCATGCACAACATTTGACCTACCTTTCTACTCCCAGTATCTTTGTGTAAAGGACGTAAAACTTTATATATAGTATTAAAAAAAATAAAAAACCTCTGGATCTGAAGGGGGGATGCAAGGGTAGGTCAGGCCACAACAACCTAATTTCCTGGACTGAAATTGAAACTTTGCTGTGTCGCTGGAAATACCCAATTCTAACCATCTGGGAAATGTTGTTTCTGAGTGTAGATTTTTATGTGTATTCTTCAGCACCATCTCCCCAAGCCAGTGATCTTTTGTTAGCAATCTGTTATTTCTAAGCAACCCATATGTGTGCGTGTGTGCATGTGTGTGTGAAATTTAAAATTCTCCAGGCATCATTGTAAATGGGGAAGGTCGGTAGGAAATACTTTTGATTGTCCTCTTAAAATATCAGTGCGGTGTGAGAAAACTATGGGTGTTATGATAAAGGATGAAAGACAGAGTTCTGCAAAAATAAATATTTTAAGAATTGTTATGAATTGGATACAGGTTCCAGGAGACAGAAATTAACACCACACTGTAGGCAAACAGATACAGAAAGTAACATTGCCTCTCACACACACCCTCCCCAAAAGAGCTTCTGTAGCCTTTTCTTTTGATGAATTCACTGCCTGACACTGCAATATGTTGTTACTCCCTCAGCTAGGCTCCCAAATGCTCAGAACAATGTCAGCATCACAACGCTAATGAAATTCCTCCATGTGTACTCTTATACCAAAGCAAAACTTAACCTGGGAAGTCTGTTAATGCAGCAGCAGCAGCCAATGAGCACTCACAGCATGAGTAAAATGTAATTACTGTTGTTTCTGAAAACGTGACTTCACAAAGCAGTGGATTTTAGGGATCTATTTCTCCCCCTCTTTGTGTGTGTTACGTTTACATCATATTCTTCTTCCTAGGTTCTGGTCAGTGTTGTAGGCGTGGGGTGTTTTTCTGTTAAGTATTAAAAACAAAATATTGTTGTGTTTTTAAAGATCTTTCAAACAATTGTTTGGTAGCTCTTCATTTTGGGATAGATCATGCAGCCAGCCATATAACGTGCTGTAGAATAGTATTAGAGTTATTAGGCCGGATCCTGAAAACAGTTGTTACTATTTATATTATGGTAGCTGTGAGAAAATCTTACTCAGGAGAGTAGCTTCATTGAATTCAATAGAATTACCTGCAATATGTTGAGTGCCCTCACCTCCCATTGCTGTCAAGATGAGTCAGAATCAGGCCTTATGAGAGTGAAATTCAGCATAGGTTTTCCAGGATGTTCCTTGCATTATGTAGTGGAGAATAGTGGATAGGATTAAAACCCCCTGCAATTTTATATATGAAAACTCACACTTTCTATTATCTGATGGTTTCAAAAACTTTCATGACAGTGTGGCTCTATTATGTTGAAGTGAAAATAATTTATTTTATTAAAACGTGTACTTGTTTCTTAGGATTCGTTGTTGCTTACATTTGAAGAAGACACAACTCCTCAGCCACTGGAGCTAGCAGTTAGACGGGTTGTAAGTGTTGTAAAGTCAGCCCAAGAGAAGGTAAACTTTAATGTTTTCTCTTAATAGATTAAAATTGTTACTCCTTTTTAAAATACTAAGCTTTGTCAAGCTTGGTAATGGACTTTCTGAGTTATGGACTGCTGTAAACCCTGTGCATGCTTATTTGAGCCGATTATAAGTTTCAGAGTGTTTCAGAGCTACTAGCAATTGATCAAAAAATTGAGCTCATTCTTAGTTTTATGTATGCATCTGTTAAGGTCACATGGCCAAATGTTTTCCCATTATTTCTCCCTCCCATTACTGTTAAAGTCTGCTTAGGGTGGGGAAGGAAAGGAACATTCTGGAGAATGTTTTGTTGATTAAAAGTTTTACTTAACTGCAACCAGATAAGAATAGGCCAAGTAGGTACAAAGTCTAAGGGTGAAATCTTGGCCCCGTTGAACTCAATGGGAATTTTGTCCTGGTCTTTAATGGGTCTGGAAAGTCACCCTAAAAGGTATTAAATGAGAACTAGCATATGAACGCTTTTTTCTTTTCTTTTCTTTTTTTTTTTTTAAGAAGCGCACAACATTAAAACAAGACTGAATGTGGCCATTTGAATATGTACATTCTTTCCATGAGATGCACAAGCACAACTCTACTGTCTTCAGTGGAAGTTGCATTGGGTGGCATAATTTGGACAAAATTGTAGAGGCTAATGACTAAGTTTTCAAACTTAAATGCCTACAGTTAGGCCCCTAACACAAAGTGGCCTGATTCTCACAGGTGCTAAGCACCCACTCTCTTATTACTTCTCTCTTCCTGTTAGTCCTGTGAACTATGCACATAAGTTGGAGTAGTCTAACTTTAGGTTCCCCGATTTGAGGTTTGTTTTGGTTTTGGTTTTGTTTGTTTTTTAATAACAAATTCTTCGTTGAATGGAAGGTAAGGGCCCAGATCATTTGATATAGCAGATCTGCATTCAGAGTAAGACCTGAGTGTTTCTACACCCCTAATCCTGAGGCTAGCTGATGGCTCAGCCAGTCCACAGAGTAAGTTAGGGGAGTCTTAACTCCCAGGATGTAAGGATGCCCATCTGCATCTCCCTTTTCTCCAGCAGCTGGGGCTAGGATGCTATTCTGTTGGCTTCACATTATCTGAGGATTCCCCAACACGGGGGAATCCTCCGGAGGCTCGATCTGCTAGTACTATGGCTATAGTACTTTGGGCCACCATTGGATCAGATTGATGTTTTTTCTAAGAGATGCTTTAGTGCAAGCAGGAATTAATTCAATCCGGGAAGCTCTGTGGCCTGTTTTATACAGGGGGTCAGACTAGATGATTATGGTAGATCCTTCTGGCCTTAATCTATGAATCTATATAAATATTTTTTTGTGGCGCACACATAAGAGGGAGATTGGGGGATTTTGAGGAGGGAGAAGTCGAACCAGCCCAGACCAGAAAAGTCAATAGCCTGGTGATTAGGGCACTCCCCTGGGATATACCTGCTCTAGAACCTGGGTCTCCCATATCTCATTTAGGCATTGATCTGGGTCTCTTCCATTTCTCTCCTTTCTCTTCCACCTCCTTCTTTTCCTTCCCCACACCCCCAAAACAAAACATCCTGGATCTAAAAACCTTTCTGATGGAAGCTTAGTTGAGATGATAAGTTTTGGTGTTCACAAATCTACATTTTCCACTGAGAAACATTTTGGCGAAAAAGTCAGATATAGACAGGACTGGGTTGAACACTGTCTTAATCATATAGGCAGGTTTTTATGGAAATGGCTTCAACCTTATCTATGAATTTCTTTACTCTTCTTGGTTTAAGACACACACTGCATGAAATTCAAATATATTTTGCCTCTCTGCAC
This sequence comes from Terrapene triunguis, assembly GCF_002925995.2. Taxonomy (NCBI): domain Eukaryota; kingdom Metazoa; phylum Chordata; order Testudines; family Emydidae; genus Terrapene; species Terrapene triunguis. The sequence goes on from NW_020664382.1 coordinate 1,714,161, forward strand.
AATAGTTGTAAATTAAAGAAGGAGCCCTTTGATAGATACTTTCACTCCCTTTTTAAACGCATGGGTTTTTTTTTTTCCCTAGCAAACTCTGGTAGTTTTCCTGTAGAACATTAATTGCAAATCCAAAGATCATTGATAGTAAATTCATGGAGAAATAAGTAGCTCTTTTGTATTGTTCTGTTCCTGGAACTGGTCTACATTAAATTAGAACAGGAAATTCTATAATACAGAATGGAAACCTTTTTTAAGGCCCTGTCCACACTGCAACTTTCAACTTGAGTTTGTAACTAGTTACTAGCATGGTGTGTGACCAGGCCCCACATGTTTATCAATGCTGTGGCAGCCAAGAGCATTTTGCCCTTGCCAGAGGCCATGGCTGGCACATGGCTATCTTCTTGCAACCAGTTTGGCACCCTTTTATTTATGATTGTATTACAAGAACATCTAGAGGCCTCAGTCAAGGATCAGGGCTCCATTATGCCATGTGCTTTACAAACCTAATTTAAAAAAACACAGTCCCTTCCTCAGAGCTCACAACTAGGATTATGACAAGACTCAACAGTGGATGCAACAGAGGAATTGGAGTGAAAGGACAAAACGACAGTAAAGTAAATACATGTATGCATAATATTATGCATAAACACCATGGGGTTCTTTTTTGTGTTGAGTGTATCTCTTCTGTGTGATTAGTCTCCTTCCTCTCAGCTCTCTCTGCAGGAGGACATGCCTGAGTGCATTAGTCCACATGATGCAGGTTCTACTCTGTGAACAAGTCTACCAGGGCACTATATCTCCTACTGAGGTATTGGTGGATATCTGGCCAGAATGTTGTTTGTTTTTGCAGTAGATCCAGAGACCCCACTTAGGATCAGGGCCCCATTATGCCAGGCACTGTACAAACATATCCCAACACACTTTGTCCCTTCCTTGAAGAGCTTAAAATCTAAGAAACTGGTGCATTTCCCAGGAAGCACTGATGATTAGGCCGGATGCCAGCTGTGGGCAAACAAACATGGTTGTAATGGCAGAAAAGTGGCTGTGTGGATGCAAAGTGAACCATGTGACTTGTTGCAAGTTAAGGTGACCAAGCCTCTAACCAGTTACAAAATCAATTAAAAATATAGTTTGGACAGGGCCTAACTGTATAGAATGAAGTGATTTGTTTTTAGAAGTACTTGCATTGCTTTAGTTGACTTGGGCAGCATTTCCATCACCTGTTTCCAGAAGGCTTATTACTTGGCAGTAAAAGTTTTGTGTTTTGCTTTTGGTTTTTTTCCTCTTGTCTGGAACTTAGCACATAAGGATCTGGCCTAGGCAAGAGCAAGTTTTGAAATCCATTTCGTTGTTTTTAAGCTACAATGAAAAGTATCCCTCCTTTTCCTTCAAAACATTGACATTGCCTGCTTGACATATTCTTCATACTCTAAACATTCCCCCTGGGGTGAGGGGGAGAGGAAGTGGTTTAGAGAAAGGAAAGCTTCATTTAGTGGGCTAATCAGCCATGTGATTTTCAGCTGGGCTTTGCAGCTTGCTCTTGAGGGCCTTATTAAGCTACTCTGCCATTGCAACTGTGCTGGTTCTGTAGGTTGGCTGAGAGAGTTGAGCAATGCTGCCAAGAGCTGGTGGTATAGGGTAGCACCGTTGTAGTGGTTGGAACCTTTCAATCCCTTTTGGAGCTGGCCAAGAGAGAGAAGGAGCAGGTAAAGACCAGTCATGCAAAAGGCAATCCGTTAGTTTTAAAACACGCTTGAGATGTTTGATATCCATCCCATCATCTTACCCTGAACTCCTGAGGAGAGACTCTGGGTTACTGGCAGGAGAGAAACATGATCTGTGATTCACGCTGCTTATTGAAGGTCACTGACTAATAAGGTTAACCCAGGCATGGCCTTGGATGAGGTCTCTGATTTTTGTATTTCTCAGTTCTGGCTGAGATGAAACTGTTGTGGAAGAAGAAGAGAGCCCTGTCTTTCTCTGGTCACTACTCCGAGTGCAGAGTTAAGATAGTTTGAGTGCCTAAGAATAAATTGGCATACCTTCAAACACTGGGGTTTATTGTAAATTTAACCTTAACTTCAATTTTCTGGCTTTCTAATGGTGTGGTTTTTCTTATAAGGATTTTTATTCCTAAATTACTGATATGCAGTCAACCTTCATTAAGCTATTTATCTGGGAATAAAATTGTGTTGTATAGTAGCACCTGTTTCTTTCTTTCAAAGAAAAGGGCAGCCAATGCTAGTGATGCACTGAGAGTTTTAATAAATACGTATAGCCAGTCATCTTAACAAACCCTAAATATACTGCTACTGGGAAGCTAAGAATTTACCACTTAAAATCCATTTCATTATGGGATATGTCCCACTTGTTTAGAGGGGGTAGGAAGAATAGAATGTCAGAGGCGTGGGCAACATTTGGAACAATGCGTGAAGTGTGTGAGTTTATATAGTACCTGTACATAACAACTTTATTGAAATAAAACAAATATACAAACTAAAATAAACCTAAACCTCTTTATTTTATTTATTTAACTGCATGTTGCCACTTCTTCAAGGAGAAAAGAGTAGCTTACATTTTATAGCTCTCTAGAGAGGTAGGAGGGAGCAAACTGAAACTGAGGCACAAGTTCCCCTACTAATTCAGCTATACCTCTACCCAGATATAACATAAATTCGGATATAACGCGGTAAAGCAGTGCTCCAGGGGGGTGGGGCTGCGCACTCCAGCGGATCAAAGCAAGTTCGATATAACGCGGTTTCACCTATAACGCAGTAAGATTTTTTGGCTCCCGAGGACAGCATTATATCGGGGTAGAGTTGTATCTGGAGAACCGGAGGAAAAAGTTCATCTGAAAAGTTAAAATCAGACTGAGAGATAGAAATATAAAATTTCTGTAAATTGTGAAAGGGAAAACTTAAAATAATTTAGACCCTCTTATTTATATAGACACATTCTCGTTAAAATAGTGTCTAAACTTGTTGAATTAAAACTACAAATCTGCAAATATTTGTCTGTGATGGATCTTGAAATTAACAGATTTTTTTTATTTAATAGTTTGTGGCTCAGAACCACTGTTGTTGATTACAACTCAGGGGAGAAGGGAATAAGAAAAGAACCAGAGCTAGAAGATAAGAACACTGTTTAATGTATAAATTCACCATACAAATACTGGCTATTTTACCTTTAATTCTATTGAGACAAGGTAGAGAATGAAAAGATGGAGCACCCATTCCAGTGGGTGTAGGTCTAAGCAGGCGTGACTTTCACATTTTAGGATAAAGGAAACAGTTAGTTATATTACCTGTGTAAGTAAGTGTATACACGTTAGACCTCCTAGGAGAAGGAATGACCTTTTATAAAGAACTTTCTCAGTCTTTGAAAGAAGTGTTGTGGTGTTTCTGTTTGAAACAGAATGAAACTGAGGACTTCTGGGTTGAGTCTGAGAGATATAAGCAGATTGAGAATGAGTATTTGTCGTTTGTTTGGCTTGCTGTTTATTTTAAACTGTTTATTATTATGGAGTTGTACTAGTGACCCTATGGACTATATAACCAACTGTTGAAATAGATACAGTAACTCCTCGCTTAACGTTGTAGTTATGTTCCTGAAAAATGCGACTTTAAGTGAAACGATGTTAAGCGAATCCAATTTCCCCATAAGAATTAATATAAATGGGGGGGGGGGGTTAGGTTCCAGGGAAATTTTTTTTCACCAGACAAAAAGCTATATATTATATAGATATACACACAGTATACGTTTTAAACAAACAATTTAATACTGTTCACAGCGATGATGATTGTGAAGCTTGGTTGAGGTGGTGAAGTTAGAGGGTGGAAAAGGGTGGGATATGCCCCAGGGAATGCCTTGCTGCTAAATGATGAACTAGCACTCGGCTGAGCCCTCAAGGATTAACACGTTGTTAATGTAGCTTCTCATCAAGGCAGTACGAACACGAGGGAGGGGAGACAGCATAGCAGACAGAGACAGACACACCTTGTGTGTGGGAGAGAGAGAGAGATGCACACTGCCCCTTTAAGTAAGCTGACCCACTCTTAAGTGCATTGTCTTTTTAAGTGGATCAGGAAGTTGAGACAGCAGCTGCTGCCCCAAGCTCTCTATGTCTCTCTCCGTCTGTGTCCCCTCCCTGCTCTATATGGAGAAGGGGTAAGTGGGGTGCAGGAGCAGGGGGGAGGGGGACACCCTGACATTAGCCCCCTCCCCCCCCCCCCCTGCACAGCAAACAGGAATCTCTGGGAGCAGCTCCAAGGCAGAGGGCAGGAGCAGCACTTGGCAGTGGGGGGAGGGACAGCTGAACTGCCGGCAATTGATAGCCTGCTGGGCGGCTACAGCACAGGGAACTTAGGGGAGCAGGGAGCTGATAGAGGGAGCTGATAGTGGGGCTGCCGTTCCACCCTGGTTACAAGCTCCCACCAGCTAGCTGCAATGGGCTGCTCTTCCTGCAAGCAGTGGACAAAGTAGGCAGCAGCCAAACAATGTTAGAGGGGAGCATTGCACAACTTTAAACGAGCATGTTCCCTAATTGATCAGCAACGTAACAATGAAACAACTTTAACCGGGACAACTTTAAGTGAGGAATTACTGTAATGCAAATAAGAATTGTAAATCAATTATCAAGAAAACAGACTTTTTTGGAGAGTGGGGGAAAGAGACGGAAATAATGAATGTCTTCTCCTCCTAAGAATATTTTTGAGGGTGTGGAAAGGGACTGTAAATAATGCTTTTTAACTAAAACTGTGTCTTGGGTGTTTTATTAAAATTAAAATGTGTGCGCATAAAAGCAAAGGGACTGTAGGGGGAGGGATAGCTCAGTGGTTTGAGCATTGGCCTGCTAAACCCAGGGTTGTGAGTTTAATCCTTGAGGGGGCCACTTAGGGATCTGGGGCAAAAATCAGTACTTGGTCCTGCTAGTGAAGGCAGGGGGCTGGACTCAATGACCTTTCAGGGTCCCTTCCAGTTCTATGAGATAGGTATATCTCCATATATTTATATTTAGAGTAACAAATTCTACCTTTGTGCTTTAATAGCATACTTAAAATGTTCCTATGAAACGAATCCTGAATCAGAAATTGATGACTTCATGTGAGCTAGTGTACTTGCATTATAAGAGCATGACTGTGATGTCTATTCACTTAAGATTGCTGATGTGATTCTGCCTCCTTAGTGAATTTCCGTCTATATCTGGGGCTCCTCTGTGTTGTGAAATGTGTACTGCAAGTTCTTTGAATGTAGAAAGTCAGTTCCTGAACCAGATTGGCTTGGGGGAGGAGGGAGGATGAGATTTTGCATTTGTAGGTATATATTGAGGTATATAAATAAAGTTCATGAAAGCAAATGGACTGGCTACCTTGGGTTAAGCAACATGTATTGCAGGCAGGCACTGTACAAGCTTTGTCTCTTGAATATTCACCCCAAACTCTGCCAGTGCACTTCAGTACTAAATTTCAACACCTTTTCTGGTTCAACCAAAGATCTCTTAAGTAGAGGAGGCTAATTATGCCAAATTATATGATGGCTTTTTGTTATGTTTGCAAACAGGGAAACTAGGATGATGCAACAAAATTCATCTTTGTGATAGCTGTGAAAGCGACTTCATTATTTTATTCAGGCCATCTTGTGACCCAGAAATCTTAATGTCTTGTGAAACTTTCACAAGATGGCTAGTTTCACATCAAAATATGAAAAAAAATGGGATTTCATCATGTTTTGATGCAAAAATTTGATCTTTGACTAAAATTTTGTATTTTTTTGAAAGTGTGTTTGGGGGGGGGGGGGGGGGGAATGTTTGACAGTCAAGGAACTTACTTGGAGCATTTTATTGATTGTGTCAAAACCTCCAATTTTTGAGAAAGGTAGTGGTTGTAAATGCTTTACACTACAGTCAGGATTTGAACTTTGGTCTCCAGCAATGAAAGTCTAGTGTCCTTGTCCCCTGCATTTCTGAACTTCATAATTTTTCTAACTGATCAAGGTAGAAAGTTTCTTGAATGAAAACCTTATTTATTTATTCCCCGCTAGGTGGTTTCTTGTAATGTAGTGGGAGACTCCATTCAATTTATTGTTCATGTGTCACATACTTCACCTACTACCACAGAATGTCAGTCATACAGTGTGAAACTGTCTCCACTTCACTTACAGGTAACGTTTTTTAATTATATCCCTTGCTAAATATTACATTCAGATCCAAAAAAACTAATTGGCCCAATTTTTTTACATACACTGTAGTCAAACTGAAAGATTGTTTTAACTTTTGAACCTCATAGTTATAAAATGCTTAAATATTTATGTTAGCGCTGTCCACAAAAGTTGGCTTTTTTTTTTTTTAAGGTACTTTTGTCCCAATTCATTGTATAATTAAAACTAAATATTTGTGAAGACAATGCAAATAAATAATATTGCATTTATAATTGTGGACCATGAAAATACATTTTTTTCCCATGAGTCTGATGTTCTCAACCAGGGGGGGCCGTCAGCAGGTTTCAGGGCCAGCGTTAGACTTGCTGGGGCCCAGGGCAGAAAGCCAAAGCCCCACCACGTGGGGCTGCAGCCGAAGCCTGAGCAACGTAGTTTCGCGGAGGCATCTGTGTCATGGTGCCCCAGGCAATTGCCATGCTTGGTACCTCTTAATGCTGGCCCTGTCTTTTATATGTAGAAAACCAGTTGTTGTGGCACAACTGGGCCATGGAGTTTTTATAGTATGTTGGGCCGGGGGGAGGCTCAGAAAAAAAAAGGTTGAGAACCCCTGCCCTAGGCTATATTAATAAGAAATTATTTCACCTTTTAGTGTATTCTATGTTCTTCTTAGGCCACTATCATTCGAGATTTATTAAATTAAATGCTGGTATCATTCTGACTTCAGTGATACTGCACTTGTTTACAGCAGTGATGAGCTTTGTCCAGTGCTTCTCTTAAAAGATATTTACAAGTCTGCAGATGACAAAAACTAACCTCTGTCATTTCAACAGCTGGAACTCTCTCTGAAAGAAAAAGGAGAAGACATTGAAGTTGTGTGGTCCTTCCTTAATGCCTCTGAAACTAATATTAAAATCCAGCCAACAGCAGTGCAGGAGGTCAGTCAGTAAGTTTTTTATTTTTGTTTGTTTGTCTGTCTGTCTTAACCAGTCCTCTAAAACAAAACTAAAGGACACATTTTGAGTCCCCTCTTAAGCACAGTAGCACCCTACATGGATACTAAAGTGTTAAACCTAAGTTGAGATAGAGTTGACCAGTTTTGACAGAGAAATCTTTTGTTGGGTCATTGGTTTCATCCAAATCTAAAAGCATGAAAAATCTTGCTTCTTAAATAAAATTATTTCTCAAAGCATTTTTGGACATCTGTAATAAGTGTCCCAATCAAAATATTTTTTTAAGTCACTGTATGGATCGCTTGCATTAGTACTAGAAGAGGACAACCTTATTTCAGAGTCCACTTGACAAATGACTAGTTTGGCGGCGGCGGGGGAGGGACTAAGAATCTTAAGGCTTTCCATAGTGCTAAGTACTTGATTTGTGCTTTCTGGTTTGCATGTGTTATCTTTCAAGTTACAAATTAATTTTCTCATTATTTGGGACCTTCCTCTCCTCACTCCACTTTTTATTTATCAGATTAGAGAAATTGTATCTTAACAATGGGAAATGGTTCCCTTGTGCTTTTTTTTTTTTTTTTTTTTAACTATACACCTACTTTTTAGTGTCTTGCACTGTAACTTGTGTGGTGTTTTTTCCCTTCTTAAAAAGTTGACTTCAGTGAATGTTGGAGCTTCTTCTGAGGAATTGTATTGACTGAATGATGACTGGGGGAGGGAGGCAGGGGGATATTTAATTTTATTATCATGGATATACAACTAAATGTATTAAAAAACGATGTATGACAAAACACTCTTCAGAACACTAAAAAAAAAAAAAAAACTCAGATTTATTTTGCATGTGTGGCAACCTAAATGACCTTAATCACTGGGAATAATATCTAATATCCATGTATTAAACAGTCACTAAGTACTTATTGACAGGTCATAATGTCTCTGAAACAGTGTGGCCCGTTGTATTTAAAAACTCTGCTTTTTGAAAAGTGCTTGACTGTGGATTTACAAGTGTAGTTATATTGCATTGGGTGTTGTACATGCTCTTAAAAAGAACCTGTAAAAGCTAAGTAACTAAAGGCTTCATTCTCTCCTTAATGTTAATGGGAACTGAGTATGCATCTTATAGGTCTAGAGTCGAAAACCCCCAAAATATTGACATTTATGAATGAACTACAGTTTGGAAATTGTTTCGGCTCCTTCATTTAAATGACATTTTCCCTCTGTTCCTTATTTTTTTTTTAAGTAAATACTTTTACATGCAAAAATAATAATGATCATCACTTAAAGAACTTATCTTCACAGTGCTTCATACACACCAGTTAAACTGGATGAAATAAGAAGATTCTAGTTTACACTGACAAAAGCTGGATGACTCTGAATCACACTTGGCACTCTGTACTTGGCTGACTTTTAGTATTGCAGATGATATATATGGCCTTGCATAGAAACTGCACTACCCAGTCACAAAAACAATATTTTACCGTTAGGAACGACAGTTCTAACATATTCTAAAAATGACGTGTTAAGGGTTCTTGAGGTAACTTATTCAGATGCAGTTTTAATGTTTCCTGTGTTGGATTCCAGAAAGAGGGTTGAATGTAAACGTTTACAGTTGAGGATGGGGCACAGATAATGGAGTTCAAGTTTTTTCAAACATTATATTCTACTTGAAGCCAACAAGGAAGTGGAATATAATCTTTTTGAAAAAACGTTTATATGAACCTAATTCCCCCACAACCCCAAATGCCCATGATATTGGGTATCCGTCTTTCCAAGCCTTTACATTTGGAACTAAACTTGGGTGAGTGGAGGTTTTTTGTTTTAAGTGAACTGCTTCACACATGGACATGAAAGCATCAGAAAATGTCAATGAGTATCAGGCTAATTATAACAATTAGCATAACTTAGTTCATAGCAAAATTAGAACTCGTTGGAATTTTTCAAATTTTCGAGAACAGTTTCCATTAAACTAAATTTTCATTGAAAGTGGAGGGGAAACACCCAACAAGAGGGGTTGGTTGGTTGTGGTTTTTTTTGTTTTGTTTTCGTTTTGTTTTTTAAACTTTTTTTGGGGGGGGGAGGGTTTCCAAGCAGGTGTAACAAAGGTTTGTTATCCATACACTTACCAAATTGATACGGTGACACTGCCAAAGTGGACACTGGAAGTTTAATTGTAGCAGTCTTTTGGGGTATTTTTTTAAAATATTGGAGCACAACAACATGCAACTTATAGAAATAGGCCCCTTAAGTAGGTTACAAGAGAGAGAAGCAGCAGTACAACATGAGAAAAATAAGGTTGAAGGGTGGAGGGTACTTTATATGAACAATATCTACACATCTTCAGAGTGTGACATCATAAAGCGGGTAGTGAAACAAGATGTATATACATTGCAGATTGGGATTGTTCAAACACACCTAATACTACCCCTCAACAAGTTAATGGTCAAGAAGGAACTCTGACTTTAAATTTATTAGGCCTATGGTGAAGATTTGGTTGTCACTTGCACCAGTGCAGGAATATTTCATTAACTTGTGCTAGTTCTAAAGCACCGTGTAGGTTTGCAAAATGAAGTGGTCAGTCCTGGGATGTGTTGCGCGTTCTTGGCTCTCATCAAAGTTGTTGAGAGTTGATGGAACTCAGTCAGACTGTTGCAGGACACTCATCATCTGCCAGGATTAGGTCTTTCATCCCCTTTATTGTGATCATCTTGAGTTGCGCTAGTGAGTTGTTGGGATATTTCTGCCAGGAATGCAGCTAAATAGCTTAGCTTCTGCAACAGGGCCTAGTTAATATCCATTTTTTGGTCTCTAACTTTTTGCCAGAGAATGTGAGTCCTCCGATTGCGTACAAAATGGCTGTGTGTTTCCACCTGACCACAGCACACATCAGGATACTCTTTCCATCTTACTGTAAGAATCAGGAGACATGAATGTTTCATATAAGACTCAGTAAATTGGCTCCATTCCTTTAAAAGTTATGGTCTGTAACAGTATAATCTTTCTAAATGAGATATCAGTTTGAGACACTCCTCTATATATTTTCTTCTATAGGTATTCTCTGTCATGTAGGTCTATGCAGTGTCTCCATGTATAGCCTGATTTACATCTCTGTACATTAGAAATTGAACCTCTTCTAGATTCTTCCTGGACCACTTCCAGTGCTCTTGAATTTCCTAATTGCTGTCTATGTGCAATAATTTAATTAAATATCCCCTCAATTCCAAATATTGAAGAAAACTGAAGCATAGAATAGCATGCTGCCACTGATTGATTGTAGCTAAAAGTAAACCTCCTATATCAGATCACTGGCAAGCAAACAATTACTGCATCGGTGTGCTTTATAAGTAACCTCAAAGCTACCATGTATAAGCAAAATTTTGCAATGCATTTTGATGCCTGCAGTATAAAGGACCGAGCATAAATGAGTGCTGCAATGAACCATCAATATCTGGAAAGCATTTCTTGGATGACAAGCGGATGGGAATGATAGCTTAAGTTTCCTGACTGGAGCTGCCTGAACAGTCAGACAGAACTATTTTAGGCATGACTGAGGTTTGGGCTAAAGAAGTACCAAAATGATCATTGTGTGCTGAATGGAAGTTGCCAAATTTCAGCTAATGGAAGTCAGCATAGTTCCATACAAGTCAGTGGTACTAGTTTGATAATCTGACCTGCTGTCTGTGTATACTGTATTGCTATCCTGGTTTTGCCCAGGTGGTAAAAGAGCTTTAACAGCATAACAAATATGTATGAAATCATGACTGAGGTTCTTTTTGAGGTGAGTAATGACTTTACCCTTTCCATTTCTCTTTCAGAGCTGCTTGTGATTATAATGCATATATTGTGAATGTGGGTTTTTTATTTTTAATAGCTAAGATCAGTGACTATTTGTCTGACATTTCAGTATGTCTGGCTATTGGCACTAGACCTGCTCTCATTCTTACAACATTTGCTTTATGATATAGTGATAGACTGCTTAGTCAGCTGTCCAGTGAATTTCTGCATTAATGTTTATTCTCCTGATTAATTAGAAGCATGATTCTTTTTTCTCTCCTACTAGGGCCAGATGGCTGAGACATGTGCAATATTTGAGCCATTCAGAGATGTTTTCCAGAATCTAATTAGTTTAGTTTCACCATCTGTAATTTTGAGTACAAAACCTACAGATATAATAAAGGAGGTACAGGTAAGTCTTGTATACATTTAAATAATTTTTGCAACCTGTTTTCTGTTAATATTAATATGTCTAGTCAGAGGACACTCATAATTCTGTGAATGAACTGCAAGTTTAACACTGTGCTGTTTGATCAGAAATCATAGAGAAACACTTTAAACCACTTAACCTCTGGTACAGGAGGATTTGACCTTAAAATTCCTAGGTGACTACTTTGTTGCTAATGCTGCCCTGTAATTTTTAATATCAAATGCCTTTTACCATGTTGATCTGTGTGAGTATACAAGGTATTGAGTATTTTATATAGCTGATCCCTTGTGTCTTGTTTCCTTTTCACAGAATGTACAAAACATAGGAACTCTCCCCCAGGGCACCAGCCCTCCGAAACCTCCAAGGATTCATGAACTAAAACTGCTAGTGAAGAACATTGTAGCCACACTGACTGATCACAGTGCTGCAGGTAAAACAAAATCAACTGCAGACAGATATTCTTCTTCAAAGTTGTAAGGAGGGTGACTCTTTGACCTGTAGTGGTCATACTTTCAGACACAACAAAATATAATGAATGGATCAGATAAATCCTCATTCTGATCTGTTGCCTCTGCGGCACTGGTGGGCCTTTTTCCTCTCCATCCTCTCCACTTCCAAGAACCTGTAGGTGGGGCAGAGTAACTGATTTATTTTAATTTGAATAATTAAAAGACTCATGCACAAAGCTAAGTGTCCTGGCACATAATATTGTAACAAAATAAAACCCCAGAAGCACTAATTAATGATTCCAAAAAGGAATCCTGCCAAGCTCCTTTCCATCCTGCCATTGTTATTAGAAGCAGACCCTCAGCCCTCCCCCAAAACCCTATGGAGCAGATTCCTTTGCAGCATGCCCAGGTCACCAATTTTGGGTTATTTCAAACCAAGAGGGGTTATGCACTGTGCACATCATGACTCTCTCCTTCTACACCCCCAGCAAACCATAGTCAATAAACTGGTTTGTAGCACTGCTCAGTACCATGAAGCACTCCTGCAATTAAGGGGGGGCGGGGAATTCTGAGGCAGCAGAAGATGAAGTAATTGATAAGGTGGCTATAATGGAGTTGCACTGCCGAGGAGCAGAGGGCCCTGTTGCCAATGTGAAGGCATAGGATCTTTATCAAGATGGTTCTGTCCTTTGGCAAGATCTGTACAGTCCTCAAGGGTGGGTGTGGGAAGAGGAGGACATAGAATTCAGTGCACTGGTTGTGTTCAATTCTGTGTGTATGTAGGGTGGGGGTAATCATTCTGTTAGGGGCGTGGAGAGAACTCTAAAGGAAACCTCCTTAGTTCTCTTTCCTCAGTCAGGGCCTCTCCCCTGCAGGTCTGTTGGTGGGAAGGGGTTGAATATGGCCCAATATGAATTGTTGTTATGCCCAGAGATTTCCAAGAAAATCTCTGGGCATTGTATGGTCTGAAAAGTCACATTTGCAGGAGAGGAGAGGAAACAAAAGGAAGTAAAACACCTTGAAATACCCTTATTGTAGTGTCACTTTTTAATACAACTTTCCACTTAAATCATTTGGAAGCTCTGCTTAACAACTGATGACTCAATATAGGTGTTATAATCCAACTCACGGTCTTTTCTGTTTGGTTGAATATTACTTGGTATGACACTGGTTTAGCTGTGCTCTGAGTAATTTGTTAACACTAGAACCCTTCATGAGATGTTTATTCAGGCAGGGATACTTTATTGAAGAAAGACATACTTTTCCTCCCAAAAAACAGTCATTGGCTTGGGGCACATGGAGCATGAAGCCAAGCAGGAGGTCACTGCCCACTAAAACAAGTTGTGCTGCTTATGTTTGGGGCGTAGGCTTTCAACCTGTCTTTCAAGTGTCTAAGCTTCTTCATGATCAAGCCTGCCTGCTTCATTGCTCCAGGGCTAGAGCACCAACTAAGCTTTTCAGAAGTGTCTGAATTCTGATCAGTGCCCTTTGGGTGCCTCAATTTTGTGTGTGCCCAACTTGAACCTTTCAAAAGGGTGCTTTTTCAATGTAGATTCCCCCCCACCCCCGAATATGGGTGATCGGAACTTTCTGAAAATCTTTTAACATGCCTCAATCTGAGCATCCAGAATCGCTAGTTACTTAACAAACAGATGCCCCTTTTTGAAGTGCTTCAGGTTGGGTGTAGTCTTGGTCTCTGTGGCTTTTGTAGTGTAAATAGGCAAGAATTCAACAGTCATTAAACCCTGTGCTTGGGTTTGGCTCCCTACTGAGAATGGGGTGAATCCTTAGCACTGCCAGGCTAAGGGATTTTTTTTTTCCGAAAGTGACTGTTATTGGATCACATTAAAACATTTTTAAAACATAGTTTGTTTTCGCCATTTGTAGGCAGGATTAAGCTGAGTCTGACCATGTTGTTGGAGCCCTCTGTAGCATGATTGATTAACCTGCATAGTTTGTTTCTTTGCCTATGTTTCTAGATAGGCTAAAACATGAATTTTTAACCTGTCCATAACAGGGTTTTACTACATTAATATGCCTGTATGAGTTTGTATAGTGAGTTCTAACTGGTAAATAACCATTGTTTACAATTACTTTGCTAGTAGGCTCTACATATGTTTTTTGTATAGGTTGTCTTATGTGTATGGGGTTCAGGTAACACATCTGGGATTGATCTAATATAGCAAATTTTATTTATATCTATCTATATCTATCTATCTAGATAGATAAATATAGATATATAATATAGATTCAATATATCTTTGTCTATTTCTGTGCACAAACCTCACTGAATTTGTGTATGTTCTTGCCTGTTGTCAGAGCCCCAAAGATGAAAAATAGTGACTTTTGGCATTGTAAAATTTACTCCTTTTTTTGTGTGTGTTTTTTTAGAAGCTATAAATAATACCAACTGTTCCTACTTGGAATAACAGTAAAATTATTCACTTTTACCTTCAACTTGTTAGTAGACATTTCTGTATTAGTAGAGCAATGCTCTTGAGTGGCATGATCTCTTTAAAAATAGCAATCTGTAAATCCATTGTTCATTAACAATGTGGTGGTCAATATCTGTTAACACAAGAAATAGTAGTTCCTCAAGAAACAGTTAGACCATCAGTAAGGATTTCAAATATTTATCTAATTTTTGTTTTAAGTGACTTGAAACCATGTAACTGTTCACATAACTTCTCTTAGTAGCTACATTTCCGATTGTTATTACTCTCCTCCTCTCTCTAGCTCTCGTGATTTTGTTACACCGACACTCATAGCTCGTGGTCTTTAAATTAAAGTGTAAGGTCTTTGGGGCCGGGATTGTTTCTTTTAGTATGTTTATACAACACGTTGGGCAAGGATGCCCCAATCTTGACTGGGCACTAATGTAATACAAACAATAAGGGGTAGGAAGAAGGAATAACGCTAGGGTGTGGGGGGGCTTTTTTTGTTTTCCAGTGGTCTAGACAAAAAGGTGTCTCGTACTTGCTCAAGAGATATAGGCTTATTGATGACTTGAGGTCAACAGTTGGATATTTGTTCCTTTCCTTTCCCAATACAGGCAGCATAAATCCAGTGTGTGTAACTCAGTTGAATGATCCTCTACAGAAATTTTCCAGCTCTGTAGCCAAAAATGGCACTAACCTCTCTTGGAAAGAGGAGTTCATCTTGTAAGTAACCACCAACATAACATTTTCTATTAAATGTTTCTACAGTCTCAATTTATATAAGACGTTGGAAGAGGAACTGTGTTTTTAACGTATCTTATTAGTTTTATCTCAGATGATTTGACACTGGCAGGGCATAACTGGTTTTTAAAGCAATTTTCTGGTACTGAGTTATAGCAAGTGTTAACATGGATTTCAGTCATTTTTATTTTTAATTGAGGATTGTTGGGCCTGGGATTGGGAAGTACAGATGTGTGGTTTCTAATAGAGAGGGATGATGGCAAGTACCTGAGGGCATTCCTACACCACAGTCTTAAGTCAACCTATGTTAGGTCAGTTTACAGCCATCGCAGTAATTACTGTGATGACTGATATCCACACTATCCTCCTCCTGTCAGTGGTGTGCGTCCTCACTAGGAGCGCTTCTGCCGACTGAAGAGGGGTAGTGTGGGCGTTCTGAGAGCCGGGGCTCTCAGCTCCACACAGCTCCCTGCCGGGAGCCCAACTGCTCCCTGCTCCCACCTGGGAGTGAGGGGAAGCCACCTGGGGCTTCTCGCCTCTGGAAAGGAGATCCATGCCTTAGTCCAGTTGGTTGCCGTGCTCCCAGTGGGGAGCCTGGGCAGCAGCCCAAGCCGAGAGCCTGGATGACAGCCCAGCTTGGAGCGGAGACCTGGCAGCACCACTGGGGAGCTGGCTTTCTTGTCAATTCACAGTTCCAGCTGAGCCGTTAAAATGGCAAGACAGCCGATATAAGGAACGCAGTGTCTACACAGACACTGTGTCGCCCTAACTACGCCGACATAATTCCACCTCCAAAGTGTCGGACTTATATCTGTGTAGTAGGGCACATGCATCCGCGGGAGCAAGATTGTAATGTAGACACTGACATAAGCTGCCTTATGTCAACCTATGTAGTGCAGACCAAGGCTTAGTCTGTAAAAGGGCGTTTGGTATAGTTCTATTGTAAGTGCAGGTCACAGAGCGGTATGCTGTGGAGTGGGAATGGAAAAAGAGATTACAGACAGTTTGGATAAAGCTGTTATCTGATGGTACTCTGAATGACACAGCAGCTGCTTAGGTGATCACTATCAGCTTCAGTGTTGTTTAGGAGAAAGCCACTGATAGGGCCAGAGGCTTTTTACTTTACTGGCTAAAAGGAAGGGAGGGAGCAGAAGCAGGTTGTCATAATAAGTGAGGAAAAGAGGTGCTGCTGTGTGTACTGTGCTGTAGGTGCTTCTCTTCTCCTAGAGCATTAAAGCAAAAGGTGTTGGCTCCCATTGGGATCTCCCTCTCCCTTACAGCCTATCAATAGCTTTCCTACCCCAATCCATTTTAGGAACCTTCCCTCCTTTCTACTCGCTTAAAAGAAAAGTGCCACTTGCTGTGTCACCCTGTGTCCCCCTCACCCCGGAGTCACTGTACAGCATCCATTGTCCCTTTTGCCCTCCTAAAAGGGCAGAGAGGCAAATTTCATGAAGACCTGATCTAGGAGAGGATTAGGTCAGTGCTACTGCTGGGACTGGCAGCTGCTTTACCACCTGCTTGAGGGGTGGAGTGAACTGGCTATCTGTTCTTCAGTCCTAGGGGGGGTGGGGGTGGGGGGCACTGCAGTGCACAGCTCTGCAGAAGGGAAGCTTTCTCCCTCCTCATTGTTCCCGGCGCTGCATGTGTAGGTGCATGCATAGCACAGGTAAGAGCATTGCGAAGCAGCAGCAGTGGACGGGTTGTGAAGGAACTGTCGAGTGAGATAGTTTAGGATGTGGAGAATGCAGCTCCCCCGATTTGAATGTATGATAAACGTTCTGAATTTGACCTAGCCAGGAAGAGAAGCTTGGTAAATATTTCTTAATGCAACCCTGAAAATCTTGTTTTTATCATGCACTTAAATGGGAGTTGTGTCCAGTGCATGCTGCTGTATGTTATCTTGCTGTTATGTTTAGTGAAAAATAATTAGCCTTGAAGCTGCCATCGTAAGACACCTAAAGTCTAGTGACTTATGTTCTTTTCTGTGCTTGGTCTCATCACTGGAAAAATGTCTCTCTCATCAAAGACAGTGGCCTTGCAAGGCCACGGACCAGACACTCTGCCATGACAATGTGATTCTTTGCCACCACGTTGCTGGGATGAGCACGATGCAACTCATTTGCATTAGTAATAGAAATAAACCAGTTGGATAGCATCTTTCATCTTGAAGTATCTCAAAGTGCTTTATGAACTTCATATACTGTATTTGCAGATGGCTTCAGCTATCTGTTAGTGGGGAGTTCAGGTGAGCAGGATGACTGTTTTAACTGGAACTTGGTCATTACACCATAGTTATGGTATGCTTTCCATAGTGATGGGTGCTCTACATGTGCCTAAGGTAGATAAGTTTGCAAAGTCCTATGAGTTCTTTAATGATGATAAGTAGTCAGGATTTGGTCTATGTCTGCACTGCACACCTTACAGCAGCACAGTTGTGTCGCTACAGCAGTGCCACTGTAAGGTATGCAGTGTAGCTGCTCTTCGTTGGCAGGAGAGAGCTCTCCCGCCGACAAAATAAAACCACCCCCAACGAGGTGCATTGGCTCAATGGGAAGAGTGCCACCTACTGAATTGCCAACACTACCCCCCTTCCTGCTGGCACCCTGTGTCTTCCTTGGAA
Source organism: Terrapene triunguis (assembly GCF_002925995.2). Taxonomy (NCBI): domain Eukaryota; kingdom Metazoa; phylum Chordata; order Testudines; family Emydidae; genus Terrapene; species Terrapene triunguis. Next base: position 1,731,713 of record NW_020664382.1, read on the forward strand.
GTGTGGCTCAGTACTGAGAAAGTTCCCACCTGAATAGAAGCATGTTTCCAATATTGAAACATGTTTCCAATATTAAAGTTCTCCACTGAACTCTTATAATAATTGCAGAAGGAACAGAATAAAGTTTAGAGGAAATTTCACAATATCCATATACTTTAACAGCCCAGTTGATAGATTTGGGTGTGATGTTTTTGTTTTTGTCTTTTTTTGTATATTGCATAAAGCACCACAGGTTGTACCAAAAGCAGTTGTGTCTAATGATTCATGCTGGTCATGTCATGTTCTTTACTCTCATCCTCTTACAGTGTCCCTTCATTCTAACTTTGTGCCAAAATAATATGGACCCTTAGAGAAAATACCAGAGGGAAGCACCAATGATTTCTAAATCAGGAAGTTTCACAGTCAGTGGTCAGATATCTATGCCAGAAAACTATTTATTTAAATGTAATATTTACCTCCCTTATTAAAATAATCTTACATTGGCAGGATGCTACTCCACTTTTAATAGACCACTGGATCTATTCCATCTTCTTGACTTATGAATTTGGGAGCTGTTGTTGTCTCAGCTGTACGCAGAAGGAATTGTTTCTCAGTCTTCGGGTAGAGCACAGACATGGAAAACTTCATCCTGAAAGGCAAAGTTTATAACCAACTGAAAAAAGGCCCTCTTATAATGGAAATGTTTTGGCAATCCTAAATTTAGTGAGGAAGCTAGATAGACCCAAGGTTAGGCTCCACCCCAGCATTCCCTTCTCTCAAGTTAATTGAATTCAAGAAGTGGGTCACATGTTTTCTCGACAGTATTTGAAAGGCAGAGTGCTGTAAATGCTGTCTAATACTTTCCACTGGCTGGACAATAACACTGCACTGTATGGTGCAATATGCAAGGTGTGAGACATAATATAAAGCCTTCTGTAAAGAGTGATTTAAAATGAAGATGGGAGAAACATTCTCCGTACAATAACTGGAGTAGGAATGAAAATTCCTTGAAGGCTTGACATCATTTTATTTATTCCACAGTGAATTAAATGCCAAATCAAAAGAGTTACAACTGCAGATCTTGGAAGATGGGAAATTGGATAGTAAGTACTGCAACTGAATTCTTTTGCATGGTCCCCTCATGGGCATTACTGAGCTCTTGAAATAAATCCTCTTTTGTTTACACAGTTGAATAAGATCATGTAAGAAACTGTCAGAAGTTGGCAGTTAATGTAGACCTGTTCTGCTGACTAACCCTGGTAGTCAGATAAGGTACGCCTCAATAACTCCAGGAACAAAGAAGGCTGATAGTCGCTGGGGCAAGAGACCCTTGAAAGAGGAGCCGGGAGTTTTGCTGGCTTGGACCATTTTAAAAAAAAAAAAAAAAAGCCAACCCAGGAAGAATTTCAGAATTAAATTTATGTTTGTAAACCCAGTTCTGCTTTAGGGCTTAGCTACTTAAATTATAGATCAAAGGCTAACTCCAGTGGCAGTTTTAGATGACCTCCTGCTGCGAAGTGGGTATGGGTTTTTCACTGTTTCCTTCTGTCCCCAAACATTGACACAAGGGATGGCACTGTGCAAATGCTTTTCTGTATTCCTGGGTTTTGCTTTATTCTTTAACAAAGCCCTAAGGCAGGACTGAATGTACAAACAAGACTTGAGTCTGAGTGCTGTCTTGAGCTTGGCTGGTGTTTTTTTATGGTTCCACCCTCTAATATTCTCTTGCCTTAGACGTCTCATGTTTTATGTTCCTGAATGGGCTTATGAGACCCACTTACTGTTTGGCAGGTCAGCAGAACAGTCCTGGACTTCTACACAGAGTGCAAAAGTTTGACTGCTTACCATAGCCCAGAAACAAACTCTTGTGCCACTTGTGTCTGGAACTGCTTACCAACTCTGAATAGTCTTGTGTTTATAAAACTTCAAATAAAACTTCTTGTGCCAGAGAAGGGAAAAATACATCCACCTCTTCTGAGTGGATGAATAGAAAGAAATCCCGACTAATCCTGACTTCCCTTCTGCCCAAAACTGGCTGTTTCCAAGCACATAATCCCACTTATGTATAATCAAACTGACTGTAGGGAATTGTACGCTACTATACCTGATTCTACCATCCCAGCGTAGAGCTCCTTATCCCTACTTACAAGAAAAATGTTTCCATTGCAGAGTAACTCTCTACTTCATCAGGAGAGGCGCAGGCATATTTTTTTCTTCTTCTTGGATTGCTGGCGAGGGGATGGCGTAGGCAGGTTTTAAGATCAAAGGGAATGTTCAGTTTCCCAACTTTTACATGAGCCATGGTACTTTGTACCAGAGCGGTATTTCTCTATCCTAGTGCTTCACTTTAGGTAGAAACTCTAAATTTCGTGTTACACCTCATGGGTCAGTTTGCTAATATGTCAGGATTATTCTGTAAAAATGGAAGCATCCTTTCTGAGTCTTAGCTATTCTCTTCTATTTCAGTATTGTCAAATTTAGTTAACTTTAGATTAATAATGATTCAAAACCAAGTTAGAGTACTGTGATAAACTTTCCACACCCCACCAAGTAAACACTACACACCTTTCCTCCAGCCTTCTGCCTCCTACGTATTAATTAAACCCTTATCCAATATAACTTATGTAAGCCATATTTAATAACTTGTTATCAAAGCCATATTTAGAGTGCTATGTCAGTCATGTAGAATGTGTTTTTAAATTCAAGGTTGGCAAAAAGGAATTACAAAACTATCTGAAAACCATACAAGGGTGGGTGAGTTTTGTATTTTGTTACACTTTTGGTAATTGTGGCTGTTTTTAAAAGCTCTGTTGGGCCACAGATTTTTAAGTGGAAATAAGCCAGTTTTGGGGGAGAAATGGTTGTGTATCAGAAACATACAGAAAGTAACTTTTTTTTCCCCTCAGCAAACAAATGTGAGGGGGGAAATAGCCATTTTGTCAAAAACATATATACAGAGATGTGGAGGATGGAAAGACCCACACACAAATGAAATCCCCCCCCCCCCCCCCAAAAAAAATTCACACCGGTCTAATGTAGAGCCATTAACACTTCACAGTAAGGGGGCAAAGTATGTATTATCACTTACCTGGGCAGGACAGATTTTTTGTAGGTGTCTTTAATAACAGTCTTTCACGATGTGTCAACCATTACACATACCATACACCATTAATGGCACATTTTTATTACTTTATTTTTTTTGCTTAAAAAAAGTCTAACAATAAATAAATATAAAATAGCAGACATAAAATTTCTGAAAAAGTAATATTTAATTGTATATGTGGGTGGTGGTGGTAGTGGTTGTTAAATCTTAGTAAGAGGAATGTGGAAAATGATGGCAGCCGTCTAACTTTAATGTAGGTCCATCTATCGTAGAGTTTTATACTGCTGCCTTTCACCATGGCATCTGAGTGCCTTCCGTGTAAAATCGATAGCAACACTGAAGAATAATGGTATTCCCGTCTCACGGTGAACATTCTGCATGGGGTGGGGCTTACTGGATAGAAGGGGTGTCAGTGTTGTGAGCGTCTTTTATAGTAGACTAATCTAAAAGGGCCTTTCTGTGTCAGCTGAAGAAGCTAGGCTGTAGCACAGCAGTAAAGAGAATCATAAACGCTTGTCACCCTGAAATATGGAAATCCTGACTACTTAATGGAGTGAAATCCTGACTCCATTGAAATCAGTGGCAAAACTCGCATTAACATGAAAGGGGCTAGGATTTTGCCCATCGACCTACATAACAAAGTTTTAGCATCATGTTAATTTTGTTAACAATAGAATTCCACTTTAACATAACTATAAGATATCTGAGAGAGAGAGAGAGACTCTAAACTTGCACTCTAAGACCAACATAAGGAAGTACTCTTAGTTGGCTATGCCAATCCAAAATGAATCCAGGGAGCACCCTCTATGAAATACAAGACAAGGGCAGTTGAGGAGAAAATGAAAGAATTCAGCTGGATTGTATTTTGAACAGTCTCATCAGTGTTCAGAATCTCTAGAGGTTGGTTTGTTTGTTTGTTTTCTCCAAGTGTCCTGGATGCAGAGGAAAAATTATTTAAAAAAACAACAACAGCAGAACTATTAATGATTAGTATCTGCCTAATTTTCTGTCAAGCGGTGTCATATCTATTCTAAAAACCTAGCCTGCAAGAACTACAGATCCTTCTTTAAAAATTTCCTCTGCAAATAATCCTGTCTCTTTATAAAGTAAATACTTTATTGTGCTGCAGAGATAATGCCTTGCAATATTAGGTGCCTCAGCAGTTTGAAGTAGTAATGGCTTCTGCTTTCCACCTTTTCAAAATAACTTCAAAGATATTGACAGCTCAGACAAGACTTTACTATGTCACTTTCATTTATTTTAGGTTCTTTTTCAGCATGGGCAACTGTACCTTTAGACTTGTTCAGGAAACAGCCTTCTGGACAACAAAGCTTTGCACTGACAAGCAGGCCCAGCGGCCATAGCCCTGTGTTAGGATCGGTCACTGCAGAGGTATCACATCTTATGTTTATTGTTGACTTTTTGACTGTCAGATTGTCCATTTTAAGAATACAGGCCCAATACACTATTGCCCAGCATGTTTTGTAACAATTTACAGAAGTGCCAACTGAGTGTGGTGCTACTTAATCAAAATGGTAGTGTTGTGAACTCGCTTTGTACTTGTGTAAGTGACTGCATAAGGTGCAGGGTAACAGTGAATCATACCCTACCTAAGGGGGGAGGGATAGCTCAGTGGTTTGAGCATTGGCCTGCTAAACCCAGGGTTGTGAGTTTAATCCTTGAGGGGGCCACTTAGGGAGCTGGGGCAAAATCAGTACTTGGTCCTGCTAGTGAAGGCAGGGGGCTGGACTTGATGACCTTTCAAGGTCCCTTCCAGGTCTAGGAGATAGATATCTCCATTAATTAATTTACTTATATTTATTTACTTAAAGCAAAAGCTGCGACTGTTATGGACAAAGCTTTAAGGAATAATTTGAGTCTTCTAAGGGCTTGTCTACACGAACACTTAGTTCATGGCAAGCTGGGGTGTCAATCTGCCCCACACTACCCTGGTGCATGCTTAAAGGTCTGTGGACACCTTGCTAGCATGCACTAACAGTTCATCAGTGTGCTTTGATCTAGTCCACTCTACAATTCCAGCTGCTGTTTCAAAGTATCTCTCTTTCCTTTTAAGGTGTAATTATTACTTTAATTACCAATTTTTCTCTTTTTAGTTCTCTTATGTAGAACCTAATGAGTCAAAGTCCTGGCAAGTTCCTGCTCAGCTTCCTGCCACAAAAATAGAAAAGGATCGAACCGTGATGCCTTGTGGGACTGTAGTCACTACTGTCACTGCTGTGAAAACCAAACCTCGACTTGAAGGGAAACATTCTGCACTGAGCCCAGGTGAAGACATCAGTGAAACTTTAAAATGCAAATCCAAGATTGTTTGTTTGGTTTGTGCTGGTTTTTAGGAGTATAGTTCCTATGGGGGACGGGGAAAGAAAAAAGAATATTGTCTAGTTCTATTTAGGTGTTGGTTGGTTTTGTTTTTAATGTGGTCCTGGTTACTTTGGATAAAATATTTCTTTTGCATGAAGCCAGATCCTGCCCCACAGAAGTCAATGGAAGTCTTGCCAATGACTTCAGTGGGAGCAGAATCAGCCTCCTGGTAAGTAAGGTGAGAAATGATCATGACTTCCTTTGCTTGGTACTGTGAATGTTGGGTGTCTCTCTTTGGTGAGGTTGGGTTTTTGTGTGTGTGTTCCCTTTGAAAACACGAATCTCAAAGAGTAGGGTAGAGTAGATAGTATGATGCTGCTATTAATGTATAAATCCATTGTATTTGAGGTGTTTCTTACACCCTGTCAAGGTGATCATCTGTCTGCCCCTGCGAAAAGATGGCACGTGACCCTCTAAAAACACACAACAAGCTGCTAACGTGGGTGCTCTTATGAGATGTCAGATTGTTTGTGATGTATAGAAAACTTGAAAAAAAATAGACCAAGTGCAAAAGACACAGGACAGCATTACCAGAACAGAAATTGAAATTGCGGGGGTACCTTGCTTTAACATGCATAATGCTTTCTTGAAGTATATTACTTCTGTTGTCAGTCACGTGGGGGAAGGGAAGAAAATGTGGAGTCACCCACTTTTCTTCCACCCTCTTTATCCCTCCCACATCCCCATTTGCATACATACCCACGAGAGAGGATATAAGTAAACCATATTACCTATATGGAAAATGCATTGCTTTAAAACTATTAACTTCTGACTTCTGTATTTCTTGACCTGTTTATCTCCTCTGCCCCTAACTCTTTAGTATGGATTGGTGTTTTTCTAAGCTACTATTCACACCTGACCAGGATTCCTGACAGGGATCTTCCTTATTAAACAGTTTGATTACTGACGCTTCCCTGGGGTAACCCGAGGTTGTGAGGCACCTTGCTACTCCCTGTCCTTAGGATGAAGAATCCTTGACTGTGCCTGCCGGGAGTCAGCTTCCTAACTCTGCTGGCCACGGGCAACATAAGCCCTCCTCTCTAGGCCTTACAGGCACCGCTGGTACTCTGCTGATTAGCGATAGGCACAGTCCAATCCCTGAACTCTCTGAGTGTCTCCCTGTAGCAGCCAGCTCCTGGTCCACTGGTCACTTGCAGTATGCACAAATCCATTTCTCCCAAAAAAGTAGTATATGCCAGCTTACCAGTTCCACCTCAGATCGCTGCGCCACCAAACACACAGCACTTAGCTATGTTTATGCTGAGATCATATCTAAGTTTATTCACCCAAGCACAGAGATTCAAGTAGTAGCAAGTAGAAGTATTGTATGCAAATGGTTACATATAAAATAGAATCATAGCTCTCTTTGTGGAGATGGGACTTATTTAACAAGATCCTCTCATGTCTAATAAAGTACTGCTCACCCAAAATCCCTGCAGCGCTTTACAGCCAGATAGGCTTTGACTCTTCTTTCATGAGACCTGCATGTTGTCAGTTTGCCACCTCGCTTTTGAAGGATTCTGTGTTTCTTTGTGCTCTAAGGGCTTGTCTTCCCGTACGGTGCTACAGCGGCGCTCGTGCAACTGCGCCACTGTAAGGCTTTAGTGAAGCTGCTACTACGCTGCTTGGAGAGCTTCTCCTGTCAGTGGAGTTAATCCACCTCCCTGCGTGGCGGTAGCTGTGTCTGTGGGAGAAGCTCTCCTGTCAGCCTAGCACTGTCTGCATAGGGAGTCAGGCTGGCATAACTGTATCGCTCAGGGGGTGGATTCTTCATGCTTCTGAGTGAGGTAGTTGTACCAATACAGGTCTATAAGTATAGACCTGGCTCAAGATAAACCAGACCAGTCCTTGGTCTTTATTCATGAACAGGACACCCCCTGCTGTTTGTTTCTTCCTGTAGATTTCCTCTCTTCAATTTCACAATCTCTCAATTCAGACTGAGGGCTTGTCTACACTGGCACTTTACAGCACTGCTACTTTCTCGCTCGGGTGTGAAAAAACACCCCCCGAGCGCTGCAAGTTTCAGCGCTGTAATGTGCCAGTATAGACAGTGCACCAGCACTGGTAGCTATTCCCCTCGTGGAGGTGGTTGTTTTTGGGAGAGCTCTCTCCCAGCGCTATGCTGCGACTATGCAAGCCACATTAAAGTGCTGCCGCGCCCAGCGCTTTAACGTTGCCAGTGAAGATGTGCCCTGAGCCTGAAAACAGGCCTACAGCACGAGGCATACAATACACAATAGGCCGGACAGGGAGATAGGTGCTAATTACCTCCTGCCTGAAAGGAATATTTCTGAGGTATGTCACCTCTTGGTGACCTCCCTTAACTCCAAGACCTTAAAAACATAATTTTAAGTATAGATACATAACTCCTTTAAGTATTATCTGCACATACATTTCTCAATGATTATCATGACCAGTGGGCTACCAACTCTTGGTAGAGACCCCACGTATCACCCCTCAGTGAATTATTATGCAGATAGCCAGCCCAGGGGATCCCTTTAACACTGTATGCACTCTCTACATACTCTGCCAGTCAGCACCAAGAGCTCCCTGTGTCACTTACCTTAGTTGTTGTTGCTCTCAGAGCACTCAGTAATGTCTACACTTTATTTATAATATTAGACTTTTCGTCTTAGATCACAATGAAAATGAGTTTGGCTTCTGGTGGATGCTTGTCCACATTACAACACTACCATACAACTTGATGAGACTGACAGAGTCTGTGCTTATTACAGACCTGGCTGGCTCTTTCTAATCCTGATAGCTATAACTATTTTTAAAGTGGATTGGCAATGTTGTGTGAGGAAGCTTGTCCAGTGTTGGTCCAGACTGTGCCTTGCTGTAACTAGTGTTGTTAGCCCTTCTGTGACAGGCACGAAGTTAAAACCCTCTTAAAATGTTGTGTGTGTAAATGTAAATATGAGTTACCGTCATCAAATCATTGCACAAACTTTTTTTAGTTTTATTTACCTGGCTCTTTTGTCTAGAATGTTTTAAAATCAAAATTATAAACAGAAAAATTAGCTCATTTTAAGACTGAAGATTTGGCATTTACCAGTGACAGAACTTTTGCTCAGAATTATACTAGACAGGTTTTTTCAAATGGTAATTTGTATCAGTAAAAGCACTTTTTCAGAGGCCCATTATTTTTGTTATACACATTTCTAAAATACCTATCACCAGAGTATCTAGGTGAGAGATAATAAATGAGAAACTTGCTTCTCAGATTCTCCTGTGAAAACTCATGCTAAAGAGAAAATGATTGAAAAGGATTTCTCAGTTCAAGCAATCCATTGTCAAGGTGCTCCGGTCAGCAAAGTGTTATCCTCTTCGGATACAGGTAAGAGAGAAACCTCCAAAGCCTGTATCTATATCCCTTTTTCTCTGCTATGCCATAGATTATCCTAAAACATTAAATTAACAACAGGACCCATGCCTTAGTGCCTTCTGGCAGGTATCATAGCATTTATGTTAGTAAATATTACAATTAGTGTAGAAGTCTGCGTGTAACTAATTCCTAACTTCCTGAAAATCTGTCAAGGAGCTGTGCTGTTAGGAGAGAAGGGAAGCCAATGGAGCAGCAGCCAGGTTGGCTCCTCTTTACTTGTCAACTAAATGTCTCTTTCCTACACATCCCTGGGCTCCATGGAATTAGGAAGGTACAAAGACTCCCTAATCCACAGTTCCTAAACTTCTTCCACCGGAGGGGATGGTGCACAAAAGCCCTTGTAAGTGGGACCACTGCTGAGTCCTCCTGTCAGAGGAGGTGCACTCTCCCTTGTGTCTAAATTAGTGGAAGAGAGAGACCGCCTATGGAAGTCAGAAGACTGGATTCTCTTCTAGCTCTGCCACTGACTCATTTGTGACCTTAAGCAACTCGTGTATCCTCACTGTGCCTGCTTCTCTACCTTTTGTAAATCACCCAGGAGATAGAAGATGAAGTGTGTTTAAAATACTAGGTAGGGATGGTGGTGGTAGAACCGTTCTTGAATTCACTTTTGGCATGTGGTTACATATGCTTTTTAATGTATTTAAATATAGACCCAAGCCCTTCAAGTGTATATAAGTGCAAACACCTTTTTTTCCCCTCCATATTTTGAATTTTCAGTGTCCTTATTTATATGGTCTTGTGGATGTCTTCCTGCAAATGCACTTTAAAAAAAAAAAAAAATTCCTTTATCCACTGTCCTTGTGTCCTTTACTCCTTGTGTCACAGTGAACATCACTCCCTTCTTGGAACTATAGTATCATAGAAATTAATAATGGTAGAGACTCATTATGTCATCTTTAAATGGCACATGCTATGGAATTTACTGCTCCTTTGGGGTAGAGATTAGAGTACATAGCACACTCTCTGGAGCCAATTCACACAGTTCCTGAAACAGTTGGAGGGTTTGCTGGACGATGAAGATCTGCTGGCCCAAGGACAAAGATCCATGATAGGTAAGCTGTTGTACGTCAGTGCAGTGACTGGAGTTCATGCAGATTACTTTAAATATTTTTGTTTTTGTTTTGGCTTAGGCTTCTTTAAGGCCTATTTGTTTACTTCATTTATAACATTTCAACCAACTTGATAGATTTCTTTGACAGGGTAACAAGTCTTGTGGAAAGGGGGGAAGCAGTAGACGTGGTATATGTTGACTTTAGTAAGGCTTTTGATACTGTCTCACATGACCTTCTCATAAACAATCCAGGGAAATACAACCTAGATGGAGCTATTATAAGGTGGGTGCATAACTGGTTGGAAAACCATTCCCAGACAGTAGTTATCATTGGTTCACAGTCAAGATTGAAGGGCATATCGAGTGGGATCCTGCACGCTGTGTTCACTCTAAGCTGTGCGGTCGCGTGGTGGCCCAGGAGCGAATCAGGTGCCACACACTTGATTAGCAGAGCCACGCACGGCAGCATGTGTTCAGATGCCCCTCCCCCTGCTGTTCTGCAACCGCATTGCTCCTGCCCTCTGCCTTGGAGCCCCTGGCCAGTTGCTCCTGGCACCCTCCTGCTTGTGCAGAATGGGGGAGGGGGAAGGAGGGAGGAGGAGAGGCGCTGATGTCAGGGTGTCCGCCGCCCCCGCCCATGTATGCCATCTCCACAGAGCAGGGGAGAGGGGACAGGGCTCAGGAGCAGGAGAGCTGCTGGCAGCTGCTATGGTCTGAGCCTTCTGGTGAGTGCCTTAAAAAGACAGCGCATGGTCTCTCATAGACTTCCCCAGCAGCTCTCTGACACACACACACACACACACACACACACACACACACACACACACACACACACACACACACACACACAGTCTCTTTCACACTCATCTACAACACATATTTGTGTTGTTGTTACTTCTTGGTATTTCCTGAATTGTACATATATTCTCTGTAATTTTATTCTTTTAGTTTTTTGACTGGTCTGTGCATTTTATTTTATTTCTCTCTTATGCTTAAATTTAATTCTTTCAGTCAGTAGTGAGTTCTAAAATGCCTAACCTGTCCTGGCTGGAGTAATTATCCCTATGGTAACTTAAATCTAGATATAATATATATATTTTTTATTTTTGTTTCTACTGGTGCCGCACATTACCTCGATATTGGTACACATAACAAAATTCATTCCGCACATGGATGGAAAAAATTAGAGGGAACATTGCCCGCAGGGATCAGTTCTGGGCCAGTTCTGTTCAGTATCTTCATCAATGATTTCGATAATGTCATAGAGAGTACACTTCTATAAAGTTTACGGATGATATCAAGACGGGAATGGTTGCAAATGTTTTGGAGGATAGGATTAAAATTCAAATTTATCTGGACAAACTGGAGAAATGGTCTGAAGTAAATAGGATGAAATTCAATAAGGACAATTGCAAAGTACTCCACTTTGGAAGGAACAGTCAGTTGCACACATACAAAATGGGAAATGACTGCCTAGGAAGGAGTACTGCAGAATATGATCTGGGGGTCATAGTGGATCACAAGCTAAATATGAGTGAATGCTGTTGCAAAAAAAGCAAACATCATTCTGGGATGTATTAGCAGGAGTGTTGTAAGCAAGACACGAGAAGCAATTCTTCCGCTCTATTCCACGCTGATTAGGCCTCAGCTGGAGTCCTGTGTCCAGTTCTGGGCACCACATTTCAGGAAAGATGTGGACGAATTGGAGAAAGTCCAGAGAAGAGCAACAAAAATGATTAAAGGTCTAGAAAATATGGTCTATGAGGGAAGATTGGAAAAAATTGGGTTTGTTTAGTCTGGAGAAGAGAAGATTGAGGGGGGACATAACCGTTTTCAAGTACATAAACAGTTGTTACAAGGAGGAGGGAGAAAAATTGTTCTCCTTAACCACTGAGGATAGGACAAGAAGCAATAGGCTTAAATTGCAGCAAGGGCGGTTTAGGTTGGACATTAGAAAAAACTTCCGAACTGTCAGAGTGGTTAAGCACTGGAATAAATTGCCCAAAGAGGTTTTTAAGACCAGGTTAGGCAAACACCTGTCAGGGAAAGTCTAGATCAGGGGTCCTCAAACTGTGGGGTGCTCCCCCCACAGGGGAGCATGGAGGAACCTTCTGAGGGGGCGGGACCCAGGCTAGCTCACAAGGGGTGGTGATGGAGCGCCACCCAGCCCTGATCCATCCCCAGCTCCGCTCCAGCCCTGCTCCCAGCCGTGGCCCCGGTTCTTGACTGTGGCTCTGCTCCTGGCCCCAGCTCCGTCCCCGCTCCAGTCTTGGCCCCCGACTGCAGCCTGACCGTGGCCTCCACTCCTGGCCCCAGCCTCAGCCCCTGGCCGTGGCTCCGTTCCTGGCCCCAAACCTACCCCCAGCCTCGGCTCCCTTACCCCGTCCACGCCCTGTCTCTGGCTCAAGAGGGGGCGGGGGGAGGCGCGGACGGGGGTAAGGCGGCGTGCAACTGAAAAGTTTGGGGACCACTGAGCTAGATAAGATTTAGTCCTGCCATGAGTTCAGGGGACAGCACTAGATGACCGATCAAGGTCCCTTCCAGTCTGACATTCTGTGTCCAGAGAGACTCTGAAGCTTCATGTACAGTCTTGGAAGAGTGAATGACATACCTATTCCAGGATACAAAGGAAGGATTTGGGAATGGAATGGAAACTAATAGTAAAATGATCATTTGGCTTACGTTTGGTTATGTGGTGTTTTAGTTACATGATTGTGTTGATCTCTCTATTGTTGTGTTTAAAATTCAAGCTGTCTTCCTTTTCCTGCTCTTATGCTTTGCTCTGCACTTAAACCCTTGCCTACTTTTTATCTTAAAGCACTTTCCTTTCTTTTCAGAGCTGCTGGTGTTGAATGGCACTGATCCAGTTGCTGAAGCAGCCATTCGACAGTTAAGTGAGTCTGCAAAGCAGAAGCTGAAATCTCCAAGAAAGAAAAGCACCATTATCATATCAGGGGTGTCCAAGGTAGAGTTCAAAGTCACACTTGTATTTAATGCCCGACACTGAAGAGACTCTTCGCTTTGCTGAGTATGATACTTGAACACGCACTCTGCTCTCTTCCATTTGACAGTTTTTGCAGAAGCTGGGGTTTATATCCTTGTTGCTTCAGAAATTAAGTGTTGCAAGTTAAGCCTAAAAGCAGAGAGTTAATCAGACACAATTTAGCTAGACGACTAACTTTATTAGATAGAGGCCGTTATCTTGGGAGATGGGGCTGTGGTTAGGGTTGGGGAGGACATGCCCAGGCTCAACAGCCTGGTGAGAATTCCAGTTGCGAGGCAAGGAGATGGTGTTGGAATTGCTACCAGGCTACAGTCCCTAGACTGGGCATGGGGGCTTCATCTTTCAGACTAAGCTCCCTGTAAAAGAGGTAGTTGATTTTTTTTTTTTTTTTTAAATGTCCCACCACTCTCTCCAGCTGCTGGAAAAGAGAAGAAGCTTTTGTCTCTTTATGTTCCCTATCCTCATATAGCCTTCTGGCTGCTCTCCCCCAGCCCCCATCTTGTTCCTTCTCCCTACCGAAGAGCTCCAAGGCCTCTGCTGCTTCTCATTTTTCCAAGCTGCCGTGCAGTGAAATTTACTGCCGTTTTTTGTCACTTTTCACAGCTACTTGCAGGGTTCTGAGGAGAAGCAGTGCACGCTGACATACCCCTTGTCTGTCTGCACTGTGCTGTGAAAGCTGGGAGCAGCAGCATTGAAACTGTCTGCAAAATGGGAATGAGGCACTACATAGACTTGAATGCAGCAGACTTTCATAAAGGTTCCTTTGCCACCATAAGGTCTTAAAAACTTTTTTTTTTTTTTTTTTTTAACCAAAGCTTAGATTTTTCTGGAAGTTGATACCTTTTTAGTTCCTTCCACACAGATGCTTACTTGCAAAGGAAAGTCTTCCACTGCAGTAATCACTACTGGTCAGTGGATCTTTTTTTAAACCAAGCCCTAATCCTTTTGTTAAAACCAAAGTTAATTTAGCTCTGTGCTCTGCTTAGAAAAGGAGCAAAGAGAATACGCGATACTGTGGAATTTTGGCAGTATCTGGGCAATGCAAACAGGGTGCAAAAAATGAATAAACCCTTGGGGTGGAGATTGGTTTGTCCAGCAAATAGTGTCTTTTTTTTCCCCCCTCTCTCTCTCTGTGTGGCAGACCTCCTTATCTCAGGACAGTGAAGCTGCACTGATGATGGACTATGCAGCAGCCATGGATGACTCATGTAAAGAGGAAGCCCCTTCCATGGTGGGGGATTCTACCACAGAAGTCCCCAATAAAAAACTACCACTAGCTGCTTCACAAATGCTACCTGCCACTGACCCAGAGGAAAATAGCCATAATGCGTGGGACTTGGATAACAGCAGCCAACAATGGACCAGCAATGCACTCTTAGACCAGGACTGTGAAGAGATGTCCGGGAGTTCATTAAGTGTCTCGGAATCTGGGAGTGTGAAAAAATCTAAAGGTATATGAGCTCTCTTGACACTTGCCTAGTATTGTATCAAAGTACTGATTTCTATAGCTGAACTTCAGTGTCTTTGTCAAGCAGCACTATCGGGTGATTCTTTTCTGTTCTTACCTTCTTAAACTTCCAAGTGGATTTGGTGCTGGTAAAAAGTGTCTGACTCATAACCCTGAAGAATGAAATCCTCTAGTTAACCACAAAAATACAGTATAGGCTTCCCCGCACTTTGCCCCTCCATCACGATATGGAAAGACTTGTTCCAGGAGAGAGAGGGTAAATTGCTCCAAATCCATTCAGTCATCTGGCTTCTCTGAGGAGATCAGTGACCAAACTGCAAATTCACTGATGCAAATTCTTTCTGGTAAATTAAGATCAAGAGTAGTGAGGGCCCAAATAAAGAGAGAAAACAGTACAAATCCACAATCCCCTCCACCATCCCCTCTGTGCACAACCTCCCTCTGTCCCCTCCCCCTGACCCTCCCCACAAAAGGATATTTGTGTCCCTGATAAACTTTTTACTCTTTGTGCATATTAAACTACCCATTGAACAGTTTGTCCCTCTCCCCTCTTGCCTTTTTCAATAATACAGATCTTTACAAAAGAGAGTGACACACAGGATGTGATTGTTTTCTTTAAATGAGGGACAAATTGTTTTGTTATCATAACTGATACTTGCCTGAGTGTGTCTGCAGGCTGCAAATGACCTGGGCATGTCTTGTGCCTTGTGGCTCATTAGATTTTTCTTCCCCTGTACTCATACTAACTTTGGAGACGAATTTGAGTCTCACTGCTTCTGTTCTGTGGCTGGTGGGATTTTGAACCTGAAAGAAACCAGCTGGGAGGTGAGCTGGGGACATTCTGTTCAATGGACTCCACTCACCCACTTGCCTGTTACCTAGTGTAGGAGAGAGGCAAGTCTAAGGGCCACTGTCCAGTAGCTGCCAAAGTTCTTATGTATGCCATCCCCCTCAAGACCTTTTCTGACTTTTTTTTTTATGGCCTTCAGGAATAGTACTGAAAACCCCACCACAAAATTTTTATCTCTCGTGCTTTAAATTCATAATCTCTGCCGTAAAATATAACGTGGATCTTTACGTGCTGAGGTTTCTCCCATTCTGTCATGATTTTCCCATCTTGTCTTTCCTGGCAGTCACTTATTGTTAGCACCTTACCTGAAGCTGTCAAGGTAAATGAACAGTTTGGCAAATGTATCCATAAGCTGGCCATTAAGAAGTGCTTTTATAGAGGGTGGGTTTTGCCTGTGCTTAACTCTCTCATATTTTGAGACCTGAATATTAGGAAATATGTGATTCCAGGGTACATTGTCACTAAGCCTCTGGACTCATTTCAAAATTTACCTTCGGAAAACAAAGACTTACATTTGAGTAGCTGTTTGGGTGGGGTTGTTGTTAAAAATGCAGTTACAATAAAAACATACTCTTCTTTCTCTGTACAATCTGACTGCTCAGACTTAAATGCTACTCTCTTTTCTATTTTTAAAATAATTGTGTTCACCATCTCCTAACTCTTCAGTAGAAACATTCTGAGTTCATGATGCAATACACGAGTGCAAAAAAAATCAGGTGTCACATTCTTACATATTGTGAGGATGTTTGTGTCACACTCCACAAATAGCACAATGTGGTTGTACACAAAAGCATGTCAGAAAAAAGAAATTCACAGTCTAACTGTGGGGCTCTTGTATGTTGTGTTCTCTGACAGCATCATGGCTTTTGTGAAGTAAGACAGGAATATTTCCTCTTTCCCTCATCCGCCCCCCACTAAGTTATGCTAGTACAAGATGTTTGTTGTTTAAAAACTCACATCTGCATTCGTTTTGCAGGGGAAGCGTTTGCCAAATGTTCTACTTAACCAAAAAAAATCCTTCAAGTACAATGTTAATGGTTCACAATTTGTACTGTCTTTCATTATTATTTTTGCTCTTGCCTGTGTTTCTTTTTACCTCTTATTACCTTTCTGACTTCATCTTTCTTACTCATGCCTTTTGTAAACTTAAGAGGACTACTATGCCAACCTGAATTAATTGCCTACACAGTAAGTTATTTTTGTTTTACTTTTATTAAAGAAAATGTAGCTTTACTGTGAGACACATATTGCAAAAGTGAAGCAAAACTTTCGTTTGTTTTCTCACCTGTTATTCTCTTCCCTGTGTCAGGGTTGGGTTTTTTCCTTCTCTCCGCAATACCTTTGTTTATGTAGAGAGTTCTTAGCAGCTTAGTCTGTAGTAGCAAGTTATTCTAATTGTAAGTGTGTTACCCTTACAAATAATTGATTTGGGGGAGTGGGGGAGAAGATAACAGATTGGGAAAACTTGGATAATTACTGCAATTTTACTGACATCTCGCTGTATTTCTGTGGCATTCATCCCTGTAGGAGCCTACCAAAGACATGCACGTACAAATTACAGATGATTACATACCCATACATGAATACTGTGTGTGTTTTACAAATTGTTTATGGCTTTCTAACACTCTTTCCTAACAATCCCCAATTATTTGAGCTATAATATCTTTATATTTAAAATATTGCAGTATCGTTTCAAAAACCGTACTATTCATTACATACGTAGTGCACGTTTGTTTGCCTTTATGGAGCCAAGCAAAACAATTAAGACTCGAACGTGACTTGAACTCCTTCAGAGTGCTTGCTAAGGATTCTACGTGCCCCACTCCCTTTCTCTTGCCAGAAATAACAAAAGGATTGCATGAGAATACAAGTTGATTTTGTATTTGCTTTCACCTGTTTCCAGTCACTTGTCCTTCCATCCTACTGCCCAGCTAACCTGGCTGTTTCACTAGCAGCACCTCCTGAAAGAAAGATACTCCTACTTCCAGAAGTATAGATTGACCATTAAAGTATAAGCAGTACCAGAGTGAAAGCAGAGGCATATATTAAATAACTATATTGCACTTCCTGGATGAAAGCTACTTTTGTGGAATAGAGAAAACTGGGAGAAGGAGGGGCTTTAGTCCGAAGCCACGAATAGTATGGAGACATGGGATATGAAACTCATCAATTAAACAAAAAATGTACTAAATACAATTCTTCAATAATCAATTTGAGTGGGAGTGGGGAACAATGTAGTTGTACAGGACAACTAATCTGGTATTAACTGTAAGGATATTGCACTGAATTTCATTAGGGTATGTCTTAATGTGATGCATTTGACAGGAGACTCCATTGACAATAATGGTAGCCATATCCTACTTCCAGGACAGTATAATGTAAAAAGTTCCCTGTCTGCCTTGGTTTATGTATTCATAGGTAATGACAGCAAAGCAAAGCGAATGGCATCAAGATGGTGATGGGTGCCAATACAAGAACCTAGCTAGACTCGTTAGATTAGATAGTGGTGTGGATACAAGCTATTGTGACTGTACAGCACTGGCAAGTTAGTAATGGAGACCACATTTTGTTCTCTTGTACTAGTTTGAGCTCCAGAGAGGAAGATAATGAGTACTTGATGCTCACTGTTTGGGGTCCTAAGCTGCACTCCCCCCAAGTTCTTCACTTTAACTGCCAATTTCCAATCTGCATGAACCCTCTAGAGGAGGAGATGAAAATGCCACCACCCCACTGTGCACAAAACCAAGTTTGTCATTTTAAATCTGTATTGCTAGACCTTCCTTTTAATACCAATGTAGGCTGACCTCTCCTCTTAACTTCAGGGTTTTGTATCCGACACTGACTAATTGCATGCTTCAGCCTCACAGTTGAGGCTATGTGCACACACAAAACAGGATCACTTACAGAAGAGAGAATTCTTAGAAGTGGGGGACTGCTGGCTCCCAAAAGCAATCCATTTTCTTACAGAAAGAAAAGATTACTGATGATTTGTGTTACAGATGCAAGTTTATTGAGGGGAGACAGGCTGTGGTTGGCATGACCGCATAACACATGACACGGTTGCCTTTTCATGCATTAATCAGGACTGTATTATTAAAAGTATTTTTCATGTAATTGGAGTATTAATTTATTACGTAACTACTTATGTCTGTTCATTTTAACAACCCTGCTTGACGACAAACCGGAGAGGGATTTTGAAGAGTTTGGCGGCTAAATTCTAACAAGTCTGTTCTGAGCATGTGCAAACTGAGACTTTTTCAAAGATTTTTTACTAGTCGAGTTTTGGGTTTTTTTTTTTTTTTTTTTCTTCCCTCCCCCCCTCATGGAAACAGCAAATGGCACATCCTTGACAGCAGGCTCCCTGCCAAATGTGAAGGCACTAGAGCGTCTCAATAAAACACCTGCAAGAATGTTTTTAACATGGGGAAAACAATGTATGTTTCCCTAGCCTCGTTTTCTGAAACAGCCGAATCCTTTCTGCTGAAATTTTAAAAATGAAGAAATTTAGCCACTTTCCATGCCCAGTCAGCTAAAGTTAGGCAAAGTTATAAGCATCTGACAACAGGACCTTTATAATGGCAAGTGTTGGGCAACTTAACTGTAGGTACCAGCTCCACCTATAATACACACACTGACTTGTACAGGCACATGGCATGTAGTGCTCTGAATAAATTAGCATTTACAGATGCCAATGGGGATCCTGAACTTGGAATTTAAATGCCAACTTCATCTTGTGCATAAACTAGCTGTATACTCTCTCTCCCCCCTTCCCCCTCCCCCCCCCCCCCAGCTTCCTTGCTATTTCAGCAGCAATCTGTGCACTAGATATCTGGGGGGAGGAGGGTAGAATGTGTTTGTATTTCTGAACATGTCATCCCATTCATTTCATATCTCTTCCCCCATACCACATGCTGTACTTCCTAGTGTATTGGAAGGATTAAATCAACCTGAATGAGATGTGAGAACTCAAAGATCCTGGAATGTTGCAGCCCACAATGAATGCTATGCATGTATCATGGGCTTTAAGAGAGCAACTGAAACTAAGCAAATGGAAGGGGAAGTCTACAATACTCGTGGATTGGCCCTGAAAAGTTGGAGAATTCAAAGGATCTCCAATATAAACAATTCTCATCTGTACCTTGTTCTGTAATAGCATCTCTGTCCTTTTCAACCACGCTCTTTTTTCGAGGACTGAAGGAAAACACATTCTCTTTAGTGCTCCTCTTAACAATAACAGTGAATGCCTACATTGCTTTTGTTGTAGATAATATTTTCTTCCTTGGTTTTTCTATTACCTGTAAGTGTCTGTGCATAGATAGAGATCTATAGTTGCTGTAGGTCCTCATGAATTTGAGTGATTAGGTTAGAATGAAAAGCGCTATTTCCATGGAGTTGAGGGGAGGTGAAAGAATATATATACACACACTTGCTCTTTCACTAACTTAAGAGCCTAGACTTTCCCAAAATTGTTCCATTTTGGGGCGGAGGGAGGATGTATGTGCATGTTGCTGGAAATACAGTAGCATACAGTGTAGATGCATTCTGTCATGTGAGCATCTAGTTGACAGCACAGATCGTGTACAGGCAAACTTAAGTTATTGTGACTAGTTACAAAACAGAACTTTGATAGAGCATTGATGTTATCTAACCTAGAGAACGTTCATAATATTCTTGCTCCAGTACAGAACAGTCTTGGTTTCCTAGCTTGTCTTTCACATTAAGTATTTCAGAGGGCATAATTTAAAATTAGAAGCACACTAAAAATGATTTTTTTTAATAGAATGTTAAAACAAAATAAAATGGTGATCCATCGGGGAAAGCATATTTATATCTAAATTCTCCATCTCGTTCACCTCTGCAGGTGGAATTTTGAAAAAAAGTGCAAAGCTGTTTTTCCGTCGGCGGCATCATCAGAAGGATCCAGGAATGAGCCAGTCACACAATGACCTTGTTTACCTGCAGCAGCCAACATCTGATGAAACCCGAAGGAAGGGAGCAACGCTAACACGCATCCTTCACAAGAAAATTCTTTCTAAGAACAAAAGCAAGAACAAGCTGAATGGCACTTCCATGGAGCCATGTGTATAAAACCTAATGCTCTCTAAATGATACTTGCACATCAATTGATCAGCGGTTTACAAAACAATACTAGAAGATGTAAACACAGATTGTGACATGCATAAAATAATATTCACAAATGCAGTGGTTCCAGAATAAGCAGACAAAGCTTGGCTTTTATTTTTCCAAAACACAGTATTTTTTTTAAAAGCCTTTAAGCAAGAAGGATCCTCTTGTCCACACCAGCCTACTCCTAAGCATAAATAGTGTTGATTGTATGATAACATATTTTCCCCCCCACTCCAATCCAAGTTGTCACTCTGCATTCAATCCTGATTTGAAGAAGGTTTGAATCTACCACTCCTAGTGATAAGATTTTTATTTTTGGGAGGGATGGGGGTAGAGAAGGTGGGTTGGACTGTAGAAGTGGTGTGACTGGGGAGGCTCACCTTTTTTTAAGTTTAGAATATTAAATCTAGCTTACATTTAACTTCTAGCCAACATGACTTCTTGGTTTCTAGGTAGATGACTGGACCACTGTAAAGAGGTAACGTACCACTGTGGTTTGTGCTTCTGTAATAAGAAACAATAGTAGCAATGCAGATCTCAACTTGGGTTTCTAGACAGGCTGAAAGTGGAAGCCGAGAGACCCTGATCTGGTTCCTGTTATAATTTGGAAATGGGTTTGTTTCTGGAAAAGGAAATTAAATGCTGATTAATACAACCTGCTGTAATAACTGCTAAATCAGTGTAGGTAGACATTTACCTTTGATGTTAGCCATAATAATTGATGATTATGCAAATCTGTATCCTAGAATATTTAATTATGTGCATATATTATGCTAAAACCCCTTTTTTTTTCTAGGTTTACTTTGTTCCCATTTGCAAACAAAGTATTTAAAAGGTCTTACTGTTACTTCTATTTCCCCCACTATATGAGAAGCTATAAGTGCTAATGCAACAGTTTTATTTTGGGGACTCTACACCCTTATCTACAGTACTTTTGTAGACAAGTATACTAGCAACCATATCAAAAGCAAAGTTAGGAGCAATAAATGTTGTTTAGATTACGTTTAATCCTACTTAGATTTTTATTAGTTCATGGTCTGATTTGCTAGTTACCGGTAGCCTGGAAAACAGAATTTTTGAAATGTTTCTCTTTCCCTTCCTTCAGTTACAAGTTTACAAGTTTTGTCATATGGTAAGGGTTTTTTTGGTTTGTTTGGTTTTTGTGTGTGTTTTAAAAGATATTGTAGTTAGCTCCTTTCTTTAATATCTGATAAAAGAAAAATTGTAGTTCTCACTTAGTTAAACTGCCTAAGAGGGGACTAAAACTTCTGTATCTAGATACATTTTACAGATTACATATTTTTCATATATATTCCTGTTTACACATTCCTTTGCCATATATGCATTCCCTGTTGAGAACATAGCACTCAATCCTGCTGTCTTTACCCAGGCAAACACGCCTGTTGCCCCAATATCACCACTGATCTAAACTGATGCAATTCCATTGAAGTGAACAGAGTTGTGCCTGTTTCTGTCACTAGTGAATTTGGCCCAAAGACTTCAGTAAGACATTTGACTGAGTAAGGATGGCAGTATTGGGCCCTAGCCTTAAAGGCATATTTTCCCAAAATGGAAACTTGAATAATTGAACTAAGAGCTTTCAATACTTGTGGTAGGCTCGAAATTCCTTAGCAAAGATGTACTGAAGGGTATAAAACTTGGGGGGGGGGGGGGGAATCTTTAGCAAAAAATAAAATATCCAAAGAAATGAACCACCAAATGCTTTTAATTGAGCCTCTAGTTCCAAATACATTTTATTTGGCCTAGTAATAGGACTGTGACAGTGTTGTCATGCATACCATTTTACAGAAAATAGGTACTGTCAACAGTCTTGCTGTATTTGTTGTTATAAATACTTGAAGGCATTTTTAAACACTATTTTTAAAAAATCTTAAGTTTGTTGCAGTTGCAATTTTTTGTAATATAACTATGCACTCTACAGCTTTTGTGGGGGTTTTCTGTTGTGGGTTGTTGTTGTTTTTTTTTAAATCCGAAATCATTATGGCTTTGGGATTAGGTTAAAGTCCTACTTTAACATATTTGAGACTGTTTCTCCTTTTTACTGACTTGCAAAAAACCGAGATTAGGATTCCATATCTACTTTACAACAGTTTATGCATCAGCACCAAAAGGCTGACCCTGCACTCCTTTGGTGTGCACACACAATTCCCCTTGACTTTGTTAGGTGTTGTTTGCACGTAATGGTAGGTAAAAGAGAGATCCCTGCCCTATTTAAAGTTTTTGATCTGGTCTACACTACAGACTTATATTGGTATAACTACGTTGCTCAGGGGTGTTTAAAAATCCACACCCTTGTGCAATGTAGTTATACCAACCTACCTCTCCCCCTCCATGAAAGGCAGATTAATTATGCCAATTGGAGAGCTCTCCTGTCAGTTTAGAGTGTCTTTATTTAAAGCACTATAATGGCACAACTCAGTGCTGCCCTGATACAGCGTTTTAAGTGTAAACTTTCCCTTAGTGATGCTATTTGCTGAAAGGAGGAAAAACAAAATTAAACCCTGAATGTCGTGGCCTTTCTAAACTCAAGTTTTCCTAAGGTGAATAGATATCACCATAGTATACAAGAACCTAGGAAGTGCAGGATTAGGCCCTGATGAGTGAAAGGAATCACTGATAGTAAACCAAACATTTGACACTAAATATGTAAAGTCTGTTAAATTACTGAGTTGGGATTTTCGTGTACAAAACCTTGTGGGGTTCATTTTTTAAATTGGTGTGAGGGATTACATTCATCTTGGCAGAATGCAAGCAGGAGGCTCCCTCCTGCACCCCCCAGGAGACCAGTAACTCTTCATTTTTATGGAAGTCTTGGATGACTGCCAAAATTTGAGTTTTGGTGGTGGGGAACTAAGGTGGAGACTAGAGTAGCCTATTCTCAAGATGGAGGGGACAAAGGCATTTGGGATAAAAGGGGGTCTTAATTTTTGTTGTTAAATTAAAAACTTCTCAACGGCCCCTCCAAAATAGCCCTGTTCAGATGGATAGTGATTTAAGATTTGCCACATGTGGCTAGGTCATTTCCCCCTCTTCTAGAAATCACTGTAGATAGTGTTGAGAACATGTTAGCCATAGTCACTAGTTGTGAACCCAAACTGACAGTTCAAATCCTCAGTATTTCAAATGTTCAAAATTATGATCCATACCCCCCCCAAAAAAATTATGAGATTAAAAATAAATGTGAGGGGGTTATATGCCCTCTGGTTTCTGAGCCTTCAGGATGAACTCTGTCATGTTTTTCAAGCTTTCCTCTGCAACCATGAGGGCTAGGAACGTACTCTTATTTTTAAATGAAAGCTGAGATTCTCATGTAATCATTTTATTTCCAGGCATTGGGGCTTTAAATAAAGTCTCATATTGGAAAGCTCACTGTTAAAATTGCAAGAGCTAGCAACACTCAATCCTATGAAAATAGATGGGCACATACCAGTAGTTCACCTACAGCCTGCTCCCATCTACGTGAAGATGAGTTTTGCCACAGAGTTCAGCAAGATTGAGCACTTAACGTTAACACTGGGTCCAATCCTCTCAAGTGCTGAATGCCTCCTGCAATGATCTGTGAAGAATACCAATGGGCATGGGGGCAGCACAGCACCTTGCAAGATCAGATCCAGCATGGTTCCCTAACTTTGGGGAAGGGCAGGGGTTGTAATATACAGACACACATACCTTAATGATTTTAGTAGTTCAGCATTTGAGAAGGAATATCACATCACGCACCAAAACCCTTGCATTGTGTTATAGTTTTTGCTCATAATCAAATTATTTCAAAGCTGTATTGTGGAAATAATTCATGAAATCTTTTTGTGGTGTTTTTTTAATTCTTATTTATCCGTGCATTCTGTAAGCCAAAGAAAGTATACAGGGGTTGGTTTATTTTGTTTTTTTTACCCGTGTGTTTTCTCTTTATTGTTATGTAGAAATTGCAGAAGGAAACAGTGAAACTAACTATATTTTGTGCATTTGACAGCACTTCACCTTCCCACCCTCACTCCAAATTGTCCTTTTCAGTTCTAGTGATCCCTTAGGTGTTAGAGCAATAGTACTATAGGGTTTGGGGGCGGTAGAGGAGGAATCACATAAATGTGACTTTTTTTTATTGCTTGCGTCTCATTGAATATAAAGCCGAAAGTTAAGATACATGTGAGCAGGGTACCATAAAAAACCCAAGTACACCATAGCATAGGATTAAATGATTACTCGAAGGGAACAGAGCCTGGTAATACAGTCCATATTTACATGTAGCTGCCCTACTGGAAAAGCTATGATATAAAGAGCAGAGTTGTTAATTAAACTGCTTTTAGCAACCAATGGCCTCACATTTACTCCTTGACATCCACATTGACTTCTGTGGGACGATTCATGTACTTAAAGTAAGGTATGTGTTTAGGTACCTTGCTGACTCAGGGCCTTAATGATAAGGAAACTCTGAATACATTCAGTTAATCTTCCCACCATTCAATTAAGGGTGAGCGATGTATTACTCAGGACAGCTATACTGCTGTTGTGCAAGCTACTAGCGAGCCACAAAAGTAGCCGGCATATATGGAACTGGTTATCTTGCCAATCTTGTTATTTTAACAGCCCTATATAAAAAGTGTAGCTGTTTACCAAGGGTGTAATATGCTTGCATATTCCAAACAGGGTGAAACATTTACTCTTAGCACTCAGCTGTGATAACTTTTTTTAAATTTGTACACTAAAATAACTTGGTGCAATTAAGAGGACTGTGCTGTACAGATTTATTAGACTATCACTAATAAGCATGAAAAGAGGATGTCTTTTCTTTTTTTAAAAGAAATAACTACTGCTGTACATAAAACAATAAACACCAATTGTCTCTGTATAGTATCCTGTCATATGTGCCCAGGTCTTCCAGGTGTACCAGATCGTCTGTCTGCTCATCTGCATTAATAACAAGACTCCATGTTTACAGGGCCTCTTTACCTGTTTTCTTTTAGCAGCAAGCTCCTCCTAGCTGTGCCTGACCCTGTGTTGCTCAGTTCTTATTGTGCCTGAACCCATCGAGGAAGGATCCCTTGCTGCTCTATTAGGATGCATAGTAAAGCTGTGTTGGGAGGCAGCCAATTGGAGGGGGTTGAGGAACTAGTGAATAATTTGAGCCTAAGCTTTGATGTTTGCATAGTTTGTCCAGGTTTATGAACATGCCCAGCTCTTAATGGACAATTTGTTATATCCCAAAACCAACTATCACTTCATCATTTTTTTGTCAGAAAAGGTCCTTTAGCAGAACAGAATGTCCAGAAGACACCTTGTGTGGAATCCTACAAAAGTAGGGCTGGGTGGCACCTCGACAGGTAATGTAGTCCAGCCCCGTGCACTGAGGCAGGATTATGTATACATAGTATTATAGCAGTATTGGTTGTCAAGATGCAATGGTGTTTAGATGAACTGAATGGAGCTGTTTGCCTAAAGGATACTTAGTGTTCTGTCTGTTTAGTTTTTGTGTGTGTTTAAAAAAAAAAACCTGGAATTTTTTGATGTTCATTTTCCAAACATTAAAACTGGGATGAAATTGGGGTTTTAAAAAATTGGGGAAAAGGGAAAAAAATGTTCATAATATACACATTTTACTACAGTATAATTGAAACATTTTTATGTACAAAGATATTTTTGTCTCACTCAGAGCTAGTAGTTTTTCCAGAAATCCTGATTTGCGTACGCTCATATAATTTTCTTCACAGTATCCTCACTCTTGTTGAGTCTCTTGCTGTCTTGGAGGTAGTCCAACTTTGAAAATAAGCACCCTGCATCAAGACATCCAGGGGGTACACTCAGAGCTCACCATGTCACTTGGCTGAAGTTGGGAAGTGTGTCTTGATGACTTCCAAAAAGCCAGCACATCCAGTTTCACATTAGGGTTAGGCATGTTCAGGTAAGTCAGTACTGGGTTTACAATGGTGCCATGGAGTCAGGTGCTTGCTCAGAAGAGGCCCTGGCCTGCTCCGCTTGCACTGAGCCCCCGCCAGCCTCTGGTTCCCTCTCCCCCGTCCACCACTTGCTCCTCTCGGCCTGCCTGCCAGTCGGCCAAGGGCTCCTCTCCACCCCCTGGCCCCACCTGCCAGCTCCTCTCTGCCTCCCGGTTGGACCCCAGTGCATCTCTGTCTCCAGGCAGACTCTTCTTCCCGTCATCTATGGGGCCCCACCTGTCTTCCCAGAGCTGAGCTGCCTGGGACTCGTGCAGAAGCCTGGCCAGTCTTGGCCAGTTGTGGGGGAGAGCCCTGGCCTGCCTGATCACGCCACTCCCGAGGAGCCGGAGTGATTCCCTGCCCCGGGACCAGCCCTGGCTGCGCTGCCGGCTCAGCCTGGCAGACACAGTCACCTCCCAGCAGGGAGTGCGGGAGTTGGGGAGTGGGTCTCTGGGGGGACTGAAGGGGAGCTGGGCTGTGAGGGGGTGGGGAAGATGTGTGTGTGTTGGGGCACTAGGGAGTGGAGGTTCTGTGTGGGGTGCTGGACAGTTGTGGGGCTGTGGGCAGGGGGGCACTGGGCAGGGGTACTGTTGTGCAGGGCGCAGTGCATTTGTGGCAGGATCTGGGGGGGCGCTGGGCGTAGGAAATCAGAGGGGTGTTCCCGTATTGTGTGGGTGAGCTCTGTGGCGTGGCATGGGCTCACCCCCGAGGGGAAGGGGCACGCTGACAGCACAGGGCCAGGCGGGCCATTGTGCGTCTGGCAACTACCGCTTTGTAAATAGTGCTCTCACACTGGGCTGGGTAGAGCGGGTCCCTGCCATGCCATGTCATGCCCCTGGCCAGCCCCTCACTCCAGGGACCGACCTCCACATGCCATGCTCCATTGCCTCCATGATGGCCCACAAATATGTTTGTGGCCAGGCCCACAAAAGGTTAATCCTGCCCTGAGGTAAGTAGTAAATTCTCCTTTTCAGATTTGAAATTCCATCTTTAGTGGCAAATGGTTGAAACACTCTGGCATAAGGGTCATAGTTAGCTGCAAAATTCACCATGAGGAACAGGTGCAACACCTGGATGACGTTCTAAAATGAATCTTCAGCACCAAACACTTCAGGGTTCATTGTGTTGAAGGTTTTGAACGCGGTTTTTTGTTTTCTTGTGTTCTGGGGTCGGAAGGATTTCTAAAAACAGCTGGGTTTTCTTGACATACATTTCTCCTGCAGCGTTTGTACTCAATTCAGCTGAAATTTTGGTTGTCAGGATATGGTAAATGTGTGTATTGGCAAACATGTTGGCAGTAGTCAGAAAAAACTCCTGTGCTTTCTGTGTGTCACACAGTGATACCAAGTTTTCAACAATGAACGTTACCTTGGTGTGCAGAATCTGGTGATCATTTTGGTTATTTGCCAGTCTCGTCAGAGTTTCTGCTTTAGAACCAACAAACTCAGGATGATCTAGGAGACACATTAGTACAGTCCATGCGTTATTTACATGACAGGCAGCGCTGTACAAGCTCATCCAACAATGTGGCACAAAGGGGTACGTAATTGGCAACCAGTTCTGCACTCATCTCCCACTGTGTAAAACGGAGCCTTCAACTTGTTCGCAAACGGCCCTGAATCCAATGATGCATAATTTCATGTCTTTTATTTCTTCTGTAGCAAAGAAATAGGCAAGCAGCATCTCCTTGTGAGTCAATCATAGTGCAATATTAACATTGTTTGATTTTCGACTTCCATCAGGTGTGTGTTCTGCGTTTTACACTGCAGAACTGCTTCAGTCTCAGCACTGCAGGACACAACAATCGCATAAAGCGTTAGTGTTTAACAAAAATAAGTACCTGAAAAAAATATTAACCGAGTGTAAGTCAGTAAAAAATCAAACTCCCTTAATTAAAAAAATCTGATAATTTGTCAATGAAAATTGGTAAAAACTGAAAACCCGGAACACTAAGGGTACTCAAGACCCCAGTCCTCGAATGAGCTCTGTGTGGGTGCTGGGGGCCATCTGAATGGAGCCCATTGTAGAATTGGAGCCTAAAGTATTATTTTTAGTTCACTGGCCAAAATGAAAAATAAAGTTCTGGGTTGACCTGAAATGAACCATTTCATTTTTTTACTTTTTTTGCTTTTTTTTAAAAAAAAAATAAAGTAAATTTTGAAACAAAGTAATTTCAAATGGAAAAAAATCAAAATGTTTTGGTTCAACTTTTCTTTAAAACAATTTTGAATTTTTCAGAATTTTTTTCAATCAAAACACTTGGGCAAATTTGACCTGTTCACAAAATGTTGGGGGTCAACCCAAATCTGCATTGTTTGGTGACAAAAAGTTTTGTTTGAAAAATTTCACCCAGCTCTACTTCTGGATAATCCTGCCAGCCTCTTAGCAGCTTGAATGCACACTTTAGCGCTATAATTATTCACTATCCTCTTCTCTCAAAAGGTATGTAAATAGAACTGGTTTATGAAAAGGATAGTGTTTTGATTTGTGTGGGGGTATAAAGCCAGGGAGGGGTTGATTGTAATGATTTTTCTATTTCCCCCCCCACACACACACACACTTTTTTCTGTGGTGACTCTCTGCCTAAACTGACTTTTTTTTTCTATGGGTTTGGCCATATTGAACTATAAATCTATTCAATGCCCCCCAAAAATGCAGAGTTAGTGTTGCTTGGTGGTATGTCGTCCCGTCCAGTATATTAAGTTGGGCAAAACTCAAACTTCTGAAACAGGGTCTGGTAGTGGGAAGAGCCAGGCAACTTTAAGCATGGCCAGTGCTTCCAGCCTCACCTGTAATAGCATTGTGGAAATCATTTAACAGCTTAATTTATTAATTCTGTGTAATGTTTCAACAGTCATATTACAGTAGCCATCCTACCTCTTTGTGAATGTGCTTTGTAACACATGGCATAGTGGCTGGGACATGTGAGAGTGTGAGTAATGTCCCATTGTTTACACTAACCGTGCACTGTGGGAAGGCTCCAGCCTGTTTAGTAATGCAGAAGATCTCATGTTTGTGTTAGCATCTGTGGGTTTAATTGTATGGTGCCGGCGTTTAAGTCCAGAGTATCCCAGTTAAAGCATAAAAGTATGTTTACACTACAAGCACTACAGTAGAGGGTAGATCCTTGCTACAGTGAGGGAAGTAACTCCTGTTACTGTAGTAAAGCCAGGGTGTCCCTTATTTTAAGATGTATTAAAACTGATAGCTTCCATTTAATATTTAAAATGGTATTTAACTGCATTGTATACAATAGAGTGGTGGAAATGTACACTGGAAAGAAGAATATGATATCCTAAGGGCAATGGTGTTTCCCTGACATGTCCTTTAAAACACAGTGTTGTCCTGTATTTTTCATGAGGTTTTCCCTTATTTTCATACACCACAGGTGGGCACCCTAATCCACCCTGTGAGGCAAGAGTTGGTCAATGGAAAAATTCTTCTGTGGCCCAAGCTGTGCCTACAGCAGGGATTAGGTCTACCTACCTGCATCATTTCCACAGCTCTGAACGATGGAGCAGGTGGCTGTAAGTCAGCGGTTCTCAAACTAGGGGTCAGGACCCCTCAGGGGGTTGCCAGGTTATTACATGGGGGGGTTGCGAGCTGTCAGCCTCCACCCCAAACTCTGCTTTGCATCCAGCATTTATAATGTTAAATAAATATATAAAAAAGTGTTTAATGTATAAGGGGGGGGGGTCGCACTCAGAGGCTTGCTGTGTGAAAGGGGTCACCAGTAAAACAGTTTGAGACCCACTGTTGTAAGTGCTAGGGGCAGAGCAAGGCCGGTGTGTGGCAGCCTGCAGCACGTTGGTTTGAGCAGTGGCTGGGCTGCCCCATGTGGGTGCACAGGATCCCCAGGTGTGCAGCGAGTGGGGGGCCAAGAATAAGGAGAATCATTGCAAGGGGACGGGGAGCGCTACCAAACCAGCTACAAAGCACTGAAATAAGGGAGGAAGTATCAGAGGGGTAGCCCTGTTAGTCTGGATCTGTAAAAAGCAACAGAGAGTCCTGTGGCACCTTTAAGGCTAACAGCTGTATTGGAGCATAAGCTTTTGTCTGACGAAGTGGGCATTCACCCACGAAAGCTTATGCTCCAATACATCTGTTAGCCTTAAAGGTGCCCCAGGGCTCTCTGTTGAAATAAGGGAGGGTCCCTTAACCTGGGGCAGGCGCCCCCCACCGCCGTGTGCTGCAGACGAGCTTGCAGGGGCGGTGGCTGAGCTCTGGCAGGCAGCCTCCCTCGCCGGTGCGTACAGCGCCCTGCACGGGGCCCGGGCCCTGCCGGCTGCGGCGGCCTCGGGCGCGAATCCAACAGCGCTGTTGTATAGCCCCGCCCCCACAGCCCGGCGCGGCGCGAGAGTAGGCGGCCCCCTCCGCGAACTACGACTCCCATGGTGCTTTGCTGGCGGGCGGCCGGGCCGGCTTCCGGTGGCGGGTGGTTTCCGGAGCGGATCGGAACCTGGAGTCCGGATTCGATCCGGGTCGGAACATTCCAAAAGCAGGTAACGCAAATCCCCGCATTCCAGCGCGGCGCGCGGCGCTGCCCGCCCCTGGCCGGCGACCCCTCCCCACCCCTACTGCCCCACCACCGCGCGCCGCGCGGCCCCCGCCCCCCTGGGGCTGCCCCTGGCGCGCGGGGCCCCCGGTCCGGCTGCGCCGGAGCCGCCGCCGCCTCCATCTCCATCTCCAGGCCGCCTGTTCTTTGTTACAGCGGCCGCGCCGCCGCCGCCGGGGGGGCCGGGCGGGTCCGAGGCAAAACCCGGCGGAGCCGCTCCCGGATCGCGGCCCAGCCGCCCGCCCCCCCGGCGCCTTGGAGCTGCAGCCCGGAGCCGGGAGCGGCCGGGTCAGCCCCGAAAGGGGCCGCGCGGAGCCCGGCTGGGGCGGGGCTGGGGCTCGGCAGGTGCCGGGAGCCTGCAGGCCCCATGTCGCGCTCTGATGGCTCGCGTGCAGCCCACCCCCATTTCCCCGGAGCGCTCCCCCCGCTGCACACCACCCCCCTTGGTTCCCAAGCCCTTCCCAGGGCTGCAGCCGCTGTGAGCCCGGGCAGGAGCTAAGAGCTACCAAGTCTGATTTTCACTATAGCCACCCCCTCTCGCCCCCCTGGAGAGCCCGGCACGGGCTCGCTGCTGAGACCGGAGAGAGATTTTATCTGTTGTCGCAGGGGTGAAATCACCATAACTTAGGTGTTGATGAACAGACTCTTTGTGAGTCTTTCCAATCCATAAATGCGCTAGCTGATTATTTAAACAGCATATTAAAATACAACGTGGAAACACTTTGCACGTCCACAGAGAGGCAGGATTTATTGTATATTTCCAGAGAGGGTTGTTATTACTTCTCTGTCTGGATACACAAGCCCTTTATGAGCTCTGTGCAGAGGTGAGATGTTTTGACTTCCAATTTTAAGGGGTTTGTTCTTCTGTCTTTGGGCTACACATTACCTAGACCTGAAAGGATTTAACTGTGACAAAGCATTATTCTGCCACATAAAGTGAAACCTGTGCTAAAGACCCCACCTCCAGTGAGGGAAACCACTGCTGTCAAAAGAAGCCACTTCAAAATCTCTCCAATTTTCTTCAATCTTTAAAGGCCACCTCTACCAGGCTGTGGGGCTTTTTCTGGTTGGTCCCTTACATATTTTTGAAGGATGACTCACTACTCTCTTGCACTTAATGTAAACAGGATCTTCGTTGGCAATGTTAACAGATTGCTTTGGGCCCAATCCTATCTTAAAGTTAAATTGGATCAGGCCCTTTGTAAGCAGGCTGGGAAGTGGTCTCATTTAGGAAATTATTATTAAGTATTATTTATATAATACAGGCATTACCATCATGGTATTGATATATAAATTTCTTAGTCTTTTTACATTTAAAATAGCCCAGCTCTATTGGCCTCCAGGGGAAATGTACTTTTCAGGCAGTGGTGAGGATGAAAGTGGTATGGTCCTCTCCACCCTGTAACTGTCATGGTTAGTTCTGTATTGTCATTCTGGCCTGTGGAAATGGAAGACACTTGAAAGTTTTGCAGTAACCTTATTTTATTTAGTAACAGTTACATTTTAGCCAAAAATGTAATATTGTGGCCCTATTAGTATCCCATCTATATTTCTTCAAAAACATTTATCTGCTTATTGGGGTGCATCAAATGGTATAAATGAATGTATGTGATACCTAGGTTTATTGCTAAAGTATGTGCTTTAAAGGCATGATGAAAAGTCAGGAAGACAGGACTAAGGGAGGGCAAGATAACCTTTCATGTTACTAGGAAGTACTTTGAGTTTTCTGATGGCAGTTAACAATGTAATGTTATGGTTTTTTATTTCAAGCCATTTAAATTATAAAACATATTGGTCCTATCATTTTGATTCTGCTTTGTAAGTGCTGGCCTATAACTTAAGAACAAGGTGTGATGCTGTAGGTTGAATTATAAAGGAAAAATGCCCTTTTCCATGGTGCATTCAGTGCTGTTTCCTATAAAACATTAATTCCTTGCTGATGCCTTGCATTAAATACACTTTGAAGTTTACTTTTTCTTAGTACGCACAAGTGATTATCGTGTTCACAGAGGGGCTAAATAAAATATGCTGTTTTTAAAAGGTACAACACAAACTCAGTACTTTACATTTTGCTAATCTGCACTCTAAATGATTGGGGCATAAAAAATAAGACATCCTTTCCCCATTTCTCAGCAAAAAAATTAACAGTAGAATTGTATACTGAAGCCTTGTGTTACTAAAACTTTATTACTTGAGAAAATATACTGCAAGATATCTTTAGTATGGTAAGAAGTATTATAAGTAAACTACACCGTGAAATAAGTGAACAATGTAAATTTCTGATGAATTTTTCTTGTTTTATGTGTGTATTTGCAACCTTCATTCAGTTGTTGTGTGTTCCAGTTATTTGTGCAAATTAGTGAAGTTCTACTGTAATGTAGAAAGGGAAACCTGTATCATACACTCTCATCCTCGTTTGTTTTCATAATGACAGGTATCCTCATAAATTCAGACAGAATTAAAGGTTTGAGTTTATGCATCTTATGCTTGAGTTTTAAAAAATTATATTGTTTCCCTTTATATCTAGGTTACCAGTTCAGTTTGTGAAACCAAAATTGCGCATCTTGCCACTATGACTTACATTTTCCAACTCTGTGTTTTAAATGTGTAACAATATGCACTCACTCTGGTATGCTCAGATAAATGGAAATATTTTTATAAGAGCAATTTAAATATGTAGGTCCTGATCCTGCAACTGGCACCATGTGCCTGTATAGACCCTCAGTGGGGCTGACTTCAATGAGGCTCCACATGGATTTTATGGTTTGTGCATATGGAAAAGCTTTCAGGATCGGAGCCTTAATACAATTGGAAAAAGGGAGTTTACCTGGTTATGTTCTTAGAGCTCTTGCTTACATACAAAATTGCTCAGGTATAAAATCAGAAAATAGGTATCACCTACATTTACAATCTGCTGATGATTATTAGATTATTACAGTAATGCTGCAAACTTTTGAGGGGTGAGTAAAATTCTCCCATTTACTTGCAAAATCTTAACTGGTTTAACATATAACTATTTATAGGATGCTATCTATCACTTGGGTATAGTTATGTATATTGGTAACTGAAGGGACAAACCAACAGATTCTCTTCACTAACTATTATATTAAAAGTATATCAAGTATATCAAGCTGATGATAGCTTGCTGTTTGTGGGCTGACAGAACTCGTATGCTCCTTGGTGTAGATAATTTGCTAAAGAAACTTGGCTGTTCACACATCATTTCTTCAATCCTTGACCCCCAAAACAAGTCAAAAATCACCTATCAAGCTAGGGCGAGGAACTCACATCTTCTACTTAAAGGGTATACTGTCCTGCCCTTCCCGCATTGCTGAGAGTACACTCTGCACCTGTGATCTAATGGCCATTGTCCTCTTAGCTGAAACGATATTTGCAGAACTCCTCATGCATAGTGATGGGAACATTGCTGTTCATTTGCTTAGTCACCACTGAACTATTCCTGTCAGTGTCGTTGGGCTTCGCAGAAGTTCATTATCATCTCTATAAGCAGATAACTATGTGCAGTGGAATGAGTAACTTAATAGATTTCTCCACTAGTACGAATTTTAGTATCTTAGGGAGGAAATGAACATGGTCTTAGGGTTAGAGCAGAAACTGGGAGTAACAACTACTGGGTTCTATCTTCAGCTGTGCCACACAGTGTGACTTTGTACAAGTTTTTCCACCTCTTCAGGCCTCATTTACCTATGTGTTAAAGGGACATAATAACACATTTCAAAAGGGTATTATGAAAACTTACTTCAGGTTTGCAAAGACCTTTGAGGTCCTTGCCGGAAAAGTTCTATGTGAATGCAAAGAATCATCATCAATCCAGTTGTAGGGTTACGCTTCCTTCTTCGAATTTGGAAAAACCAAAGATGTAGAGACTAGACAGAAATCTGTATCATGAGAGTGCATATAGTAATGTACAGTAGTCTTTGAGATCTCTCTCTGCACCTGAGGTGTTTCCTTTAGCAAATTTTATTAGCTCAGTCCCAATGGATATATTTACACAGCGATTTTGAGTCTACTTGATACATAATTACGGCTTCTGGTTTTCAGGATTTTTTAATTTAATTTTTCAGGGCTTATTTTTAGCAAGTTTTGAGTTCCATGTAGATGTCCAAAATTGTTTTTTGGGAGGGACTTTCTCTTTGTACATATATGTAGTACTGTTTCAAAAAACTCTACGTTAAAGCGCACTAGGGGAACCTTTAGTGCACCCCAGCAGTCTACACCAGTGGTGGACAACCTGCGGCCTGCAGGCTGCCCATCAGGGGAATCTTATTGCGGGCTGCGAGACATTTTGCTCACATTGACTGTTTGGATGCACGGCCCCCTGCAGCTCCCAGTGGCCGTGGTTCGCCGCTCCCAGCTACTGGGAGCTGCGGGGGGCTGTGCCTGCAGACGGTCAATGTCAGCAAAATGTCTCGCGCCCCGCAATCAGATTACCGTGATGGGCCACACGTAGCCCACCACTGCCTTAGATACAAGCTGGGGAGCAGGGACGTTGCCTGAATAAACAAACTGCACTTGGAAAGGGGTGATGTCAACATGAATTGAGTAACCATTTCTGGTGTTTTTCTGGTGGTCATGGGATAAACAGCAATTTATTTAAGTGTTTCATTGGTGTTTGTTGGTGAAACCCTAAAATCATCAGCCTTATACATATTGCATTATCTGTTCTGTCAACATAATACAGTAGGTCATTGTGCTAAACTTGCTGAAAAGACCTCTGATGCATCAGAAATCATTGTGCTGTGTAGGAAAAAAAACACTTGTTTAGAAAGGTGGACATTAAGTTGATGTAAAACATTTACTGAGAGTTAGTACCTTCTTATCAATTAATTAATGAAGTGTATTTGGGTGACCTCTTGTTTTCTATCCTCATCTCCTTAAAGGGTAGCATTATGATATTACTGTGTTCTCCCCTTTCTCTGTTAAATCACTCACACTTTCCCAAAGCAAATAGCAGTTTTGGTTCTTCCACAACAGTACACATCTGCATCCTCATTATTATCAAAAACATGTTTTGATTTAATCTGCTGTTTGTGAAAAATGCCATTCTGATAGTCCTGGAGCCAGAGTTGCTTGCACAACAAGTCTGACACAGGCAGTGTGCCACACCAATGAGTCTCAGCCCAATTCTATAGGGATTACTTTAGGACCCATCCACATGACGTATGGAAACCATTGCAAGGGCACAGACTATGTATAACCTAGAATTCCACAAGTGTCACAGCCATAGTCAGCACTGAACACACTAGGGAGAAGCTGTATGGGCTCTTTTACTCTAGAACAGTAGTTCTCAACCTGTTTACCATTGTGGGCTACATATGCAGCTCTCTGTGCGTTATGTGGGCTGCATCCACACAATATATATACTATCTGTATGGCCCTGAGGATGTCACATGGGCTGCAGCTGTGTGCTGATTGGACCGTGGGTTGAGAACCACTGCACTGGAAGCACATTTCATTAAAGCTTGAATGAGTGGCAATGGTTGGAAGTGGTGTCTGGTGGAATTCATAAGGAGACTGTGGATATCCAGATTATCGTCCCAGGGGGATGTTCCCTGGAGGACAGATCCAGGAGGAGTCCGAGTGACTGGACAATAGCGGCCCACCTTGTCCTCTTTCTTGCTATGGAACTTGCCCAGTGGAGTGTTAGCTCAGATACACTTGGTAAGGAAACAATGTTGTGCCTAATTGATCGGAAATAGCTTCTTGATTTCAGAAGGAGGAAGAACATGTTTAGTATCTCTGTGCAGAGCTGACCCTGTGTTTCAGTGATCATCAATATGGCTGAGAGCTGTAGGGGAAATATCAGATATTGCTTTCTGGTACATATATGTGATACTGGCAAGTCTGCAGCTTGGGTTATTGTGCTAGGAGTGTGAATTGCAGGGAAGTCTTAAAAATATCCCGGGGGCTCAATAGAAAGAGTTGAGCATGAGTTGACCTCATTTATGTGGTAGGGCTGTTGATAAGAATGGCCATACTGGGTCAGACCAAAGGTCCATCCACCCCAGTATCCTGTCTGCCGACAGTGGCCAATGCCAGGTGCCCCAAGAGGGAGTGAACCTAACAGATAATGATCGAGTGATCGCTCTCCTGCCATCCATCTCCACCCTCTGACAAACAGAGGCTAGGGACACCATTCCTTACCCATCCTGGCTAATAGCCATTACTGGACTTAACCTCCATGAATTTATCTAGTTCTCTTTTAAACCCTGTTATAGTCGTAGCCTTCACAACCTCCTCAGGCAAGGAGTTCCACAGGTTGACTGTGCGCTGTGTGAAGAACTTCCTTTTATTTGTTTTAAACCTGCTGCCCATTAATTTCATTTGGTGGCCCCTAGTTCTTATATTATGAGAACAAGTAAATAACTTTTCCTTATTCACTTTCTCCACATGACTCATGATTTTATATACCTCTATCATATCCCTCTTTAGTCTCCTCTTTTCCAAACTGAAAAGTCCTAGCCTCTTTAATCTCTCCTCATATGGTACCCATTCCAAACCCCTAATCATTTTAGTTGCCCTTCTCTGAACCTTTTCTAATGCCAGTATATCTTTTTTGAGATGAGGAGACCACATCTGTACGCAGTATTCAAGATGTTGGCGTACCATGGATTTATATAAGGGCAATAAGATATTCTCCGTCTTATTCTCTATCCCTTTTTTAATGATTCCTAACATCCTGTTTGCTTTTTTGACTGCCGCTGCACACTGCATGGACGTCTTCAGAGAACTATCCACAATGACTCCAAGATCTCTTTCCTGATTAGTTGTAGCTAAATTAGCCCCCATCATATTGTATGTATAGTTGGGGTTATTTTTTCCAATGTGCATTACTTTACATTTATCCACATTTAGTTTTGTGAGATCTTTTTGAAATTCTTCACAGTCTACTTTGGTCTTAACTATCTTGAGCAGTTTAGTATCGTCTGCAAACTTTGCCACCTCACTGTTTACCCTTTCTCCAGATCATTTATGAATAAGTTGAATAGGATTGGTCCTAGGACTGACCCTTGGGGAACACCACTAGTTACCCCTCTCCATTCTGAAAATTTACCATTAATTCCTACCCTTTATTCCCTGTCTTTTAACCAGTTCTCAATCCATGAAGGGATCTTCCCTCTTATCCCATGACAACTTAATTTACGTAAGACACGATTTCCCTTTACAGAAACCATGTTGACTTTTGCCCAACAATTTATGTTCTTCTATGTGTCTGACAATTTTATTCTTTACTATTGTTTCAATTAATTTGCCCGGTACTGACGCTAGACTTACCAGTCTGTAATTGCCAGGATCACCTCTAGAGCCCTTTTTAAATATTGGTGTTACATTAGCTATCTTCCTATCTATCTAGACTGAAGCAAAGAATTCATTTAGTTTCTCCGCAGTGACTTTGTCGTCTTTAGGTGCTCCTTTTGTATCTCGATCGTCCAGGGGCACCACTGGTAATTTAGGAGGCTTCCTGCTTCTGATGTACTTAAAAAACATTTTGTTATTACCTTTTGAGCTTTTGGCTAGCTGTTCTTCAACCTCCTTTTTGGCTTTTCTTATTACATTTTTACACTTAATTTGGCAGTGTTTATGCTCCTTTCTATTTACCTCATTAGGATTTGACTTCCACTTTTTAAAAGATGCCTTTTTATCTCTCACTGCTTCTTTTACATGGTTGTTAAGCCATGGTGGCTCTTTTTAAATTCTTTTACTATGTTTTTTAATTTGGGGCATACATTAAAGTTGGGCCTCTATTATGGTGTTTTTGAAAAGTGTCCATGCAGCTTGCAGGGATTTCACTCTAATCACCGTACCTTTTAATTTCTGTTTAACTAACCTCCTAATTTTTGCATAGTTCCCCTTTCTGAAATTAAATGCCAGAGTGTTGGGCTGTTGAGATGTTCTTCCCACCACAGGAATGTTAAATGTTGTTATATTATGGTCACTATTTCCAAGCGGTCCTGTTATAGTTACCTCTTGGACCAGATCCTGCGCTCCACTCAGGACTAGGGCTAGGTCTACACTACCCGCCTGAATCGGCGGGTAGAAATCGACCTCTCGGGGATCGATTTATCGCGTCCCGTCAGGATGCGACAGTCGATCCCCGAATCGACGCTCTTACTCCACCAGCGAAGGTCGGAGTAAGAGCCGTCGAAGGGAAGCCGCGGAGGTCGATTTTGCCGCCGTCCTCACAGCGGGGTAAGTCGGCTGCGATACGTCGAATTCAGCTACGCTATTCGCGTAGCTGAATTTGCGTATCTTAAATCGACCCCCCCCCCCGTAGTGAAGACGTAGCCTAGATCGAGAATTGCCTCTCCCCTTGTGAGTTCCTGTACCAGCTGCTCCAAGAAGCAGTCATTTAAAGTATCGAGAAATTTTGTCTCTGCATTCCATCCTGAGGTGACATGTACCCAGTCAATATGGGGATAATTGAGATCTCCCACTATTATTGAGTTCTTTATTTTGATAGCTTCTCTAATCTCCCCTAGCATTTCATAGTCACTATCACTGTCCTGGTCAGATGGTCAATAATAGATCCCTACTATTATATTCTTATTAGAGCACGGAATTACTATCCATAGACAGTCTATGGAACATGTGGCTTCATTTAAGATTTTTACTTCATTTGATTCTACATTTTCTTTCACATATAGTGCCACTCTCCCCACCCCCACCCTGCACGACCTGTTCTGTCCTTCCGATATATTTTGTACCCCGGAATGATTGTGTCCCATTGATTGTCCTCACTCCACCAGGTTTCTGTGATGCCTATTATATCAATATCCTCCTTTAACACAAGGCACTCTAGTTCACCCATCTTATTATTTAGACTTCTAGCATTTGTGTACAAGCACTTAAAAAACTTGTCACTGTTTATTTGTCTGCCCTGATGGAGCTTGCATGCTTATCCTATGCGCATTTTAGGAGCCATCACCCAGAATGACTATTGCTCCATTCAGAAGCAAGTGCTGGTGACTGTGAGATGGTTCTTGGATATTTCTGTTTGCTGGACAGGCAAAGTGCATGAAGCATGAATTTTTAAGAAATCTGATTTGTACAAGAAGGGACAGTGTTTCCATTGTCAAAGGGGGTCTCTGCCTCTACAGTGATCCTGGGTGACTGCTGTGCTAGATGCATCTTTGGTGAGCGTTTCCTATGGCAGCATGAAGACCTTTCGATTCTCAGATCAGACTAGCTTTGCTGTTTATCACCATCTGCTGGGTGTGTCTTTAGTCTTTCTCCCTCCTCCCTCCGTTTGCAGTTTTAATCTCTCATTCTTCTGCATTTATCCTCTCTCAAATGCATCCAGCCTCTTTCTCTCCTTCCTTAGTTCTTCTGCTGGTCATTTTGCCTCCTCCTCTCCCACTACAGCTCTGGGAAGAGCCTGTCCCTTGTTTGGGGGTTCTGCTTCTCTTTCTTATGCCTCTGGATATGTCACTACAGGACCAGAATGACCTCTCGGAGTTGGGAGAGAAATGATCTTCCTGACCTTGTTTGTGCTTGCCCATTTTTTTGCTGTGAGCCCCAGATAATCACTAACAAAATATAGGGCCCAGTTATAACAACCGACCATTGACAGTTTAGGTTATTTAGACATCAGTGAGAAGCAATTATCCAATGATTTTCATCCGTTAACACTCGAAGTGCTTTAGAAGTGAGGGTACGGGTTCTTAGCCTCATTCACTGGTGAGGGGAAACTTGTTTGCATAGAGGTCAGGTGACTTGAGTAAGTACAATCACACAAGTCAGTGGCAGAGCTTGGACTAGACTGTACGTTTCCTAACTCCCAGAACTTAGATTGTAAGCTCTCTGAGGTAGGGACTGTCTTTTGTTCTGTGTTTGTACTGCGTCTACCACCGTGGGATCCTGATCCATGACTGGGGCTCCCAGTAATAATAATACTGCATCCTCTCCATCAAAGCACGCTACCTCTCTGGACCAGATGTGCAAAGGCATACATGATTTACAGCCACCAAAATTTAACCCAAGCTTGTGGTTGGTGCGTATCAAAGAAGTAACTCTCCTCTCTCAAATAGAGTTTTTCCTTTGTTGTTCTGTAATACCAAAAATAAATCAAATAAAATCAGTCTTTCACAGCTGGGGTTGCCGTTTTTAGAATCCCAGCTCCTTAGCTCTCTGATCCATGACCAAAAAACCCAGCATGATGACTTGAGCATTGGGATTCACATTGCAGCATTTCTCCATTCTGCTTGCTCTCTCCAATCTTCTTAGTGAACAGAGGATTGGCGCTACGGATTCTTGTCATTTTCAGAATGTCGTCTTGTCTTGGCTCAGAAGAACGGTATTTGCAGGTGGAGGGAGGAATGATGACGTGACTGTGCCCCACACCAAAGCTGGCAGACCTCATTTCAGGCTTGTGAAGCAAAGGCATTGAGAAATGAACAGGAGTACTTGTGGCACCTTAGAGACTAACAAATTTATTAGAGCATAAGCTTTCGTGGGCTACAACCCACTTCTTCGGATGCATATTGAGTGAAAATATGTTAGTCTCTAAGGTGCCACAAGTACTCCTGTTCTTTTTGCGGATACAGACTAACACGGCTGCTACTCTGAAACCTGTCATTGAGAAATGAGTCTTCTACTTCATGCTCAACTTGACACTTTATGGCTGAGAGTTGTGTGGGATCTGAGCTCATTGTGTGAGGTTATGTACCATGTGCTGTACTGTCTAGATCAGGGGTAGGCAACCTATGGCACGTGCACCGAAGGCAGCACGCGAGCTGATTTTCAGTGGCACTCACACTGCCCGGGTCTTAGTCACCTGTCCAGGGGGCTCTGCATTTTAATTTAATTTTAAATGAAGCTTCTTAAACATTTTAAAAACCTTATTTACTTTACATACAACAATAGTTTAGTTATATATTATAGACTTACAGAAAGAGACCATCTAAAAACATTAAAATGTATGACTGGCACCGAAACCTTAAATTAGAGTGAATAAATGAAGACTCTGCACAACACTTCTGAAAGGTTGCCTACCCCAGTCTAGATGATAGAGGGTATGAGTTCCTGAATAGTTGGTGCACACTTAAAACATTTGTGCCCCCTTTTCTGTGAACCTTGCCTTAGCTGACACATTACTAACAGGTGCTGTTGTAATGTACAGTGGAATGCACTTAGAGTAAACTCAGAGAGAAGGTCAGTTTATAGTGAAATGGAATAAAAATCCCACATTGTTTAGTGGGTGTCTATTCGTAGTGAGCCGTTATGTGGAAGGGAAAAAATACTTGACAATAAAAGAAAAAGTTACATTGTGTTTATGTGCCTGCTTGTAAAGGTGTGATAGTGCATGAACTGGTGTGAACTGTTTGTTCATAAATGATTGTGTAAGGATTAAGGATTGAAGTAATGTATTTCCGTTCTTTTCATTAAAAAAAAACCCTGCATGAACAGAGTGGTTAGGAAAAGCATGATATTTAGCATAGGAGGGGTCTTGCAAGACACCTGACATCACCCTTAATATAGACATTAGTGGATCATTAACCACTTTAATTTGTGTTTTACGTTCTATGAATGATATACTCTGCTAGGGTTCAGTAGTCTCTTTGCACACACATTGGGTCAGTTAATATTATCACTCAGTAGGTAACTCTTTCATTAGATCTGCACATTAGAACTGTGTCAGGAAGGAGCATTTACATTATGCTCAGTTTTCTCCTTTGTATTTTGACAGGTTTCAGAAATGGCAGAAGATGGCAGCGATGAGACCATGTTTATTTGTAAGTACTAGAAGAATAATGATGGAGTCATAATGTGACGTGTATTTACAGAGCATTAATTTTAAAGCTCAAACCCACTTACTCTTGTATTGTTTTCCCAAAGGTGATTATTTAAGGGAAATCTAAATAGTTTATGGCAATGTGGAGGGAATCGCACTAAAGTTAAGAATACAAATTCTCAATTTTTTGTTGGGAAATGCAAGAAATGGCTAGATATGAATTAGTAGCTCAGCTTATTAATTGCTAGCCTCCAAGAGACTAAGGGTATGTCTACATTGCAATTAGACACCTGTGACTGGCTCATGCCAGCTGTCTCAGGCTAAGGGCTCTTTAACTGCAGTACAGGTGTTCCGGCTCAGGTTTGGACCCAGGCTCTAGGACCCTGCAGAATGGGAGGGTCCCAGAGCTGTGGCTCAGCTGGAGCGCGAACGTCTACACCGCAACTAAACAGCCCCTTAGCCTGAGCCCCACGAGCCCAAGTCAGCTGGCATGGGCCAACCGTGGGTGTCTAACTGCAGTGTAGACATATCCTAAAAGCCTAAAGGTCATCCGTGGCTGAATAGTTTCCTTTAGGTTAAGCGACTGCTGCCACTTTGTCTGACACACTGGGGAAGGAACCGAGGAGCTCCAGAGTTAAAAGCTTGAGCTGCTACAGCTTGGGCTAAAGAGTCAAGACTCTCTAGTGGGGGCTGTGACAGTGTTGCATCCTCTGTGGATATGTCACAGAGGTGGAACTGGAACTGGAACACACACTCACCAATGAGCTGCACTTACATAAGTGGACGAGACCTTGATCTATCTGGCGTGGGGAGATCAAGAGCAGAGAGTGCTGCCTTGAT
The DNA here is from genome assembly GCF_002925995.2 of Terrapene triunguis. Lineage (NCBI taxonomy): Eukaryota > Metazoa > Chordata > Testudines > Emydidae > Terrapene > Terrapene triunguis. The sequence continues at coordinate 1,775,166 of NW_020664382.1, forward strand.
GGTATGTGTCATAGTCCCTTCCCCTCGCAGTCCCTGTAGGTGCACTTCAGGGTTGGGGCTCCAAAGGTCAGGACGGGACTGACTGGGACATCTTCTCGCTTTTCAAAATTTGCTAGGGTTCCCCCCCAAACAGTAATGCTGATTCAGTTGATATAGTCTTACTTGGATTGTTCAACTCCAGAGGGAGCCTTCTTCCCTTGCCCCTCCTCAGAAGAGCTGTAGAAACTGGAGAGGACTAGGAAGCAGAGAAAAAGGCTCTGATCTCTATGGGTTTCGGGGGGGGCAGTTATCTTGCCAGTTCCACAGATGGTGTATGTCAAACAACCCCCCTCCCCCAACCCCAAATGGGACAAGATGGATGAATTCATGAAGTTTCTTGCCTCCTATGTGAGATTTTTCCACAGACTTTAAGGGCCGCTTCTGTTTCAGAAAAGTGAATTTCTAGACCTGACATTGTGGGCTTCCATAGTTACTGACCATCAGTGAGTTTCATATCCAGTTACCTCAGTTTATAAGCCAGACAACTTGTTTCTAAAATGCCAGTTCTTACTGCTCAGTCTGGGGCCTGAAAATTGTGGCTGTCTCTTTCTGTTCCATGCAGCATCACCAGAAATAAGAGTTGACAGTCGTGTTGGTAAACCTGAGGCCAAATATAACATGCGGTGCTCTTCAGCAATTATGATGACTTTACAGTGCCAACAGCAGTGACACTTTTTCCTTTCTGCCAGCAAACTAAGCACGTGTGTCTGAAAAGATGCACGTAAAGTCCCGTACTTCGACTTCAGTGGGAGCAGGGAATTCTGTCTTTGAATTCAGTGGGAGCAGGATTGAGCTGTCATTAGGGAATAGGAATATGCAGTGGAGGGAGTTGTAGCCTAGTGGTTAGAGCTGGGAATTGGAAGCAGACTTCATGTGTTCTGTTCATAACTCTCCCAGTGACTGTGCCAAAGTTTACCCAGTTGCAAAATGGATGTAATACCCACCTCATATGTTACTAAGACTTAGTTGTTCGCAGAGTGCTCTGAGATCCTTGAATAAAAAGCACTATATAAATGCAAAATATATTAAAGTTTGTACTTTTAAAATATGTATTGATTAGAGTTATTCTTCTACCATAAACTCAATTTTAAAAGGCATCTTCACTGCTAAAGCCCAACTGCATACACTCCCCTTAGAGAAATCTACGGTTTATCTCTTTGTGTCTGACTTTGTATTTCTTCTGTGGTCGTAAGCCCTTAAGTATCACATATGGTGAGCACTCCGATTCAGGGGAGGGTCTGGTATGAGGCATCCTGTACAGATTCTGTAGACTTCAGAGACATATGTCAGAAAATGCTAGAGTTCCCCACTTTGATGATCTTTAATCCTCTAGTGGATGAACAAAAATGATATATGCTTCTTGTACTCCTCAATAGTGCTGGACAATAAGAAATGTGGAGAGCCCAGGCTGTACAGTGTGTGCTATCTTTGCACAAGTTTCAGGCACTCTTAATTCGAATGCTGAACATTGAGTGAAAGCTTCAGCTACAGCAAATCCTTTAAGGAAGTGCTATGTAAGTTTCACAGACATGAACACTGCTGGTGAGAGTTTAGTTTCCCATTGTAAAAGCAAGGTGTTCTTTCTCACTAGCTACAGTCTGGAATTAAATTCTGTATCACATTAATTTACAAACATGTATGTAATAATATACTTGTGCAACCTTACTGAAGTCCTCAAGGTTCCCCACGTTTGACTTGAAGCAGAATTTGGCAGCTGGGGAATATCCCCTCTGTGATGACTTCTTGTCCCTATCCAATCAACTGGCTTCACAGTAACATTTTGACAACTCTTTATGACAGAAATGTTTGTTTCAACTAGTCCTAAATTGACTCTTACTTTATCATTATCCAGGGCTAAAGGTTGTTTCTTGGGATCCCTTTATCCCTGGATAACTTACAGTATTTTAAAATAAAAGTCAGATTAGGGGAACTGAAAGCTTGTATTATTTTGCCCTGTAATAAAGAATTGCCAGATTACATTGGAAAGGGACCAGAGGTCCAGAAGAGCTGTTGCCATTGTGCCAAATTTCCCCCCCAGCCATACACATGCAAGGGAGGGTTGCATAGGTACAACTGTGGTAAACTATGTGCTGTTTACTTACAGGGTGCGAGGATTGTGGTCAGTACCATGATTCGGAGTGTCCTGAGCTGGGCCCAGTGGTGACAGTCAAAGACTCCTTTGTGTTGAGCAGGGCAAGGTAAGTAACTTTAGCACGACTATATGGCTTGTTTGTTTTTTAAAGAGAATTTCGTCTTTGTGAAAGGTGCCAGACTGACAGCTGAAAAATGAAGTCCTCTCTTGACAAAATAGATACAGCCTCAAGTAAACAAAGAATCGAAGCACATGCTTAAATGATTTGCTGAAACAAGGCCTAAGAGAGTCTGTTTATGCATTCCTTGGCAACTCTCAGAGATTGCCAACAAAGGAGTCAGATAGCACCAGTTGTGGTGGTGACTTGTTTCCTATATTGGTTGAAAATCTTTGATATTTATCCCGTTCCTCCTCCTTACATGTGCTGCACTACATTTTCAAATTTCAAAATGGTTCATGGGAATTTCCCAGTGGCATTAATAAGAGTTACACAGCTTTGCACTGCCTCTGTAATTCCTCTACTGTGAGAAGCAAAACTTGGGGACTTTTCCATCTTTGTAAATCTTCTAAAGAGTGATCATCAATCCCAGTTTTGTCAGTAAATCTAGGTCTATGATACAATAGCAGAAATATTTATGCTCCCCAAAAGAAAATAACAAATTAAATATAGATTTAGGAATAGGATAAAACAAAATTGAGGAGTAAACTTTATATTGAAGCATTAAATGTTTCCATTTGGAATTATATTCTGATGTAGAATGTTTGATTTTTTGCTTATAATGGCTGTTGACACATGGAAATCAGAGAAGGATACTGATCTCTAACGTATAGCATGGGGGCAATGCAGTGAATGTTTGATCAGTACCAAACTGACTCATTGAGAGCTAAACTGTCCATATCAACTTTCTCTTCTTCATAGCGCCTCTGGTGGATGAACACCCCCCTCATATCACCAGCAATTACAGTAATGCTTAGATAACCCAACTGGTGTCGCTGTACAAATGTATTATAAGAAGAGATGGTTCCTGTCCTGAAGAGCTTACAGTCTAAATAAACAAGATAGGCAACGGGTGGGAGAAATATTGCCATCCCTGGTTTACATTTGGGGAGCTGAGGCTGAGCGAGATTGACTTGCCTAAGGTCAAATGGGAAGTCTGCAGCAGAGCTGGGACTGGAACACAGATCTCTTAAGTACCAGCCCAGTGACTTAACCACAAGATCACCATTCTAACAAATGTCCTTTCCTCTCTTATAACAACATGATCTCTTAGGATATTAAAACTGCTTTTAAAACTCTCCTTTGCTTTTCACTAAAAGTTTAATTGGTTTACTTTCTGTATTTCTCTCAGCCTTGACAGTGAAAATAGACTGGTCAGATTCACCTTTGTTTATAGTTGGTTTCTAGCCAATTTCATTCTCAGGTTCTCATGCACTAGAGCGGTGTTGAAAAGTTGCGTAGCAGCAATGCAGGGGGACGTTTGTCTTTTTATAAACTTGACTTAATTGGAATTTTAAAAATGTTTGGAAACCATTTCCCTTGAGCATAGGCTTTGTAACAACTTGCTTTTATAAAACTTATATTTGGGCCAAATTTGACTAGCCAGCATAACTTTTTGAAGGTTAAAGTTCTATAAATGCACGGGGTCAGATCACTCCTCCAGTAGGAAAACACATGGGGGAATCTATGGGGGGGGAGAAACTTTGAATTACCCCATGTACCCCATCCCTCCCTTCTGAGGTGAGTTATTGAGGAGGGAGAGGGGCATGGATTTTGGAGGCTCTGCCCCATGCCAACCCCACACATCTGGAGAACTTGGGAGCATGGAGGGAAAGGAACTCACTGGCTTTTCTTTCTTGTAACGCAGCTGTTACTGAAGCTGAGTTGTCATTGCCTCAGTCCCCCTGCAGGTGAGGAGCGCCGCTCAGTGGGAGGCAATGACGGCACTAGCAGTATTATTTGCTGCCATGATTTGCATGAGGAAATCTGAGCCCAAAGGAAGGGATGGTATTGTGGAGAGCAGCCCCTCCCTGGTCTCTTTTCCTTACCCTTCTACAAAGCCCTTTCAGCGCAGCTCTCACTGGGGGCATTCATGAGGGGCTGGAAGGGGGATAGTATAGAAAAATACAGTCCCTCCTCCCCATTTCTATGCCTAAAGTTTGGGCCACAATAAGTTAAATAGGAAAACAGATTTACTGGGTGTGGCTGCAACACTTGAATATAAATGCATGCTTAGGCTTCTTACACCAACATATTTTCTTCTGTTTGTTACACCAGTATTGAAGAACAATGGTTTACAATCTTTTACATCAAGTTCCCATACAACTATTACCTAAACTGCATGGTGGCTCTCGTCACAAGAAGTTATTTTCAAATGTGTGTCACATTTGGATACGGTTCCCCTTAAAAACAGATTTGGAAAAATGGTGAGGCATCAATGACCAAGGCACCTATAATCCGAAGGAAAGCTACTGCTAACCTCTGGATTTAGAAAGGAGACAGGATTTGACATCAGAGATGGGAAAGATTCTGATTAAAGAGGAAAATATGTTGAAAGCAAGTGATCTTTGAAAAGGGCTCAGATTTGGACCAAAACATAAATTATTTTAAAAATCAGCTTTTATAGAATTGAAGCTCAGTAGAAATGTTTCCATTGTTTGTTTGTTTTTTTATATTCGAATGGAAACTAGTTTTATTCAGCATAACAAATTCCTGTCATTTCAGCATTGAGAAATGGGTGCTGATTTCTTTTGGACATTGCAAGAATTGTGTTCTGCACAGCTACTTTACATGGTATTTAGATTCTCTCATTTTTGTTTTCAATAGGTCATCCCTTCCTTCCAATCTGGAGATCAGACAACTAGAAGATGGGACTGAAGGAGTATTTGCAGTGACGCAGCTTGTCAAACGTACTCAGTTTGGCCCATTTGAATCCAAGAGAGTTGCCAAATTGGAAAAGGAGTCAGCATTTCCACTGAAGGTACAGTATGGCACCAGCAAAATGATAATGACATGAAGTTAGTTTTAAGGTCATCACCTACAGATGATGTAAAGAAGCTGATAAGTAGAGACGGGTTCAAGCCACAAAACTTGGAGTCAGCTATTGAACTGTTGGGTGCTCCAGGTATTTTTAATGAAGGGTTCGATTTGATCCCACTTCTCTAATAGGTAGTCACAAAAGCCAGTACACTTTTGCCTTGACAAGAACATAAGATGTGGTGGCGCTGTTTACATAACATCCAGAAGAAAAGTTTGTTTCTTTCTCATTTTTGTTTCATTCTCTCCCCTTGAAAAGTTCCAGTGAAAAACTACTTTGGGTGTTTCAATCCAGTCTTCCCTTCGCAGTAATATCTGATTCAGCAATAAAGATCTAGAAACCAAATTCAAGGGTAATAAGTGTTGAGGATTTTTTCCCTTACCCTTAATAGGTAAACAAGTTAAATGACATTTCTGTTTTGATGGAGGAATTGTGATCTAGAGGCTAAAGCAGCTTACTTTGAGTCAAAACTCCTGGGATCTTCTCCCACTTTGCCACTAGCTTTCTGTGTGACCTTGTGCAAGTCTTTGTGCCTCAGTTTACACATCTGAAAGCATATGTGATGCGTACCTTGCAGGAGTGTTGAGGCTTGCTTTGTTTCTAAAGCATTTTGAGACCCATGGATGAAAGGCACCATCAAGGCACTAAATACACACTTATTTATTATTAATAACAATAATGTGTTATAGGGCTGTCAATTAATCACAGTTAACTCATGCAATTAACTCAAAAAAATTAATCACGATTAATCGCAGTTTAGTCGCACTCTTAAACAATAGAATACCAATTGAAATTTATTAAGTATTTTGGATTTTTTCTACATTTTTAAATGTATTGATTTCAATTACAACACAGTATACAAAGTTGACAGTGCTCGCTTTATATTATTATTTTTTATTACAAATATTTGCATTGTAAAAATGATAAACAAAAGAAATAGTATTTTTCAATTCACCTCATACAAGTACTATAATGCGTTCCCTTCATTGTGAAAGTGAAACTTACAAATGTAGATTTCTTTTATTACATAACTGAGCTCAAAAACAAAACAATGTAAAACTTTAGAGCCTACAAGTCCACTCAGTCCTGCTTGTTATTCAGCCATGCTCAGAGACACAAGTTTGTTTACATTTACAGGAGATAATGCTGCCTGCTTCTTCTTTACAATATCACCAGAAAGTGAGAACAGGCATTCACATGGCACTTTTGTAGCTGGCGTTGCAAGCTATTTACGTGCCAGATATGCTAAACATTCGTATACCCCTTCATGCTTCGGCCACCATTCCAGAGGACATGCTTCTATGCTGATGATGCTCGTTAAAAAAATGTGTTGATTAAATTAGTGAACTCCTTGGGGGAGAATTGTCTGTCTCCTGCTGTTTTACCTGCATTCTGCCATATATTTCATGTTATAGCAGTCTCGGATGATGACCCAGCACATGTTGTTCATTTTAAGAGCACTTTCACTGCAGATTTGACAAAATGCAAAGATACCAATGTGAGATTTCTAAAGATAGTTACAGCACTCGACCCAAAGTTTAAGAATCTGAAGTGCCTTCCAAAATCTGAGAGGGTCAAGGTGTGGAGCATGCTTCCAAAAGTCTTAAAAGACCAACACTCTGATGTAGAAACTACAGAACTTGAAACCCCAAAAAAGAAAACCAACCTTATGCAGGTGGCATCTGACTCAGATGATGAAAATGAACATGCGTCGGTCCGCACTGCTTTGCATCGTTATCAAGCAGAACCCGTCATCAGCATGGATGCATGTCCTCTGGAATGGTGGTTGAAGCATGAAGGGACATATGAATCTTTAGCACATGTGGCACTGAATATCTTGCATCGCCAGCTACAGCAGTGCGATGCGAACGCCTGTTCTCACTTTCAAGTGACATTGTAAACAAGAAGAGGGCAGCATTATCTCCTGCAAATATAAACAAACTTGTTTGTCTGAGCAATTGGCTGAACAAGAAGTAGGACTGAGTGGACTTGTAGGCTCTGAAGTTTTACATTGTTTTGTTTTTTGAATGCAGTTATTTTTTGTACATAATTCTACATTTGTAAGTTCAACTTTCATGATAAAGAGAGATTGCACTACAGTACTTGTATTAGGTGAATTGAAAAATATTATTTTTTTACAGTGCAAATATTTGTAATCAAAAATAAATATAAAGTGAGCACTGTACACTTTGTGTGTTGTAATTGAAATCAATATATTTGGAAATGTAGAAAACATCACAAATATTTAAATAAATGGTATTCTATTATTGTTTAACAGTGCGATTAATTGCAATTAATTTTTTTAATTGCGCAATTAATCACGATTAATTTTTTTAATTGCTTGACAGCCCTAATTTTATTATTTATTGTGTTTGTATATATATATGCATTTTGTTTGTATGGGTGGCTCACAGGTTTTCCAGAAGGATGGGCCCCTGGTTTATTTTGATACCTCTAACGAAGATGACTGTAATTGGATGATGATGGTGAGAGCAGCCACTGAATATGAACACCAGAACCTGACTGCCTTCCAGCATGACAGTGATATTTACTTCACCACCTCCCGGGACATCCCACCAGGAACTGAGCTGCGAGTGTGGTACGCAGCTTTTTACGCCAAAAAAATGGAAAAGCCAGTGCTGAAGCAGGTCACTAGTATTGCCAATGGTACGTTTTGGGGGCCTTTTTCTTCTTCCCTAAGGGCCCAGTCCAACTAGGTGCTGATCATCCTCCTGAGCTCAGTGGCAGTTGAGGGTTCTCAGTACCTTGGAGGATCTGGCCCCGAATTTGTAAATTGTGTAAAAAATTGGACTCTCAGATGCATTTCTGCCCTACAAGAAAGAAGCCTAAGTTCTGCACCAAGAGGTATCTGAGTCTTTAAAAAAAGATGCATGTCCTAATTGGTTCTGCAGCAGTTTGAGATCCAAGACTGGAGGAATGGTCGTTAGCTGCAGAATCAGTAATTTCATCAAAACGTTTCTTCATGGAAGAGCTTTCCAGTCTCTTCCCAAAGAAATTCAAATGTCAGCACAGTGCAAACACCTGAGAAGCAGTCTTCTTTTCTTTTAATTGCAATGAAGCTTTCTGTCCTTGCCATTGAGTGTTGTACAATTGGGAGCAATTACATGCACCTTCGGAAGTCTTGTGTAGAGCCCTGTGAAGCAAGGAGATGAGTTCAAACTGAGCTTTTGTTCCTCATGATTACTCGAGCTTCTGCAAAGGAAGGTAGACAGCTTTGTTAGAGTTCTTTAAACTGATGTTAAAGCTTCTATGCTTTGTGCTATGGTAATATAAATAATAATAATTTCCTCCTCAGTTCTCTTCTACCTTTACATTTCTGCAGCCAAACAAACTTCTAACATTGCAGAAGTGTTATTGTTGCTGTTTAGTTGAGAATACTTTAATGTACAGTGTGGTTCCTGGACTGAGAAAAATTTCCAGGATTATGAATGTAGCCATGATTGCTTAGTGATGTGCCAGCACCATCAGTGTGCTTGGTAACTTTGTGTTCTTGACAGTGCAGCAGGCAATCTGAAGTGTCGTAAAGCTGATTGGTATTTAGGTCATTCTGGCAAAGTAGTTTTGGTCCCCCAAGATGTTTCTCAGTGGTGTAAATTGAAAGCCTACCTTTTGTTTGGTTGTTTGTTTTTTTCTGAGCAAAAGAGCACCAGGGTTGGTTAATCTTGTGAATGTGTTGCGAGATTAAATCAAATATCCTCTGTCCAAGTTTTCTGATTAGCTTAGATCAAGCTTCAAGTCTGTGCTAAATATTGGAATGAATATATACATTTGTAGGTTAATCCCTTCCAAATGACTTCAAAGCATTGGTGGCTTATATAGTGTTAGTGATCTTTGTTGTCGAATGAAAATATGGACACCGTACATACCTCTGTAAGGTAGTATATCCATACACAGTGAAATACATATGTTTGCATCCTGAGTGCACACCTATGCTGTGCGATGCCGCTGTATCCTGGATTCTAAGCTGGAAGCTATTCTGCAGAATTCAGGCATACGTAATGTTTTGCCTTGATTAGGCTCTCTCGCAGAGTAAGTTGTCGAAGACCTGCTGGGTGGCATAGCCTGCAGCACCCACATATGTCACACTGGCACGACAGCAAGGATACCAGTCAGATATTGGGAAAATAACAAAAAGGAACTATTTTTTCCTTCACCGCAGATATATGCTTAGTAGTGATGGAATGTGACAAGGAAGGGAACAAAATCTCTTCAAAGCCTCCCAGTGCAGTCTTCTCTCTTAAAAAAATCAAGAAGTCCAGTGTGCCTGTAGCTGACTTTGCAGGTAAATAAAATATTTCATCCTCTGTTCCTGTCTGTGCTGTATGGAGCCAATAGTGACAGTTTAAGGGCAGATCTGGATGGAGCAAAGGAGCTGCTCAGTGCACAGTGTTTCTGCGGTGATGGAAACATCATGATTATGTGACATACAGTAAATATGTAAGCGCTTAATCCATCTCTGATAGTTAATGGGGAGAGAATTTAAGTCTATGGATTTTCATTTTATTACCTTCCTGGGTGCTGTGCTTAAAAATCCACTGAAGATAAAAAAGGGAGTGAAGGGACATGGAAACTTTTTCAAGCAAATGTTTCTTATCCTAAATGCCACTGACTGTTTTTAATTTTTTTTTTTTCATATTACCTCTTTTTTTTTTTGGAAGACATAATATCTGAAATGTGGTAGAATACAGGAAGAAAACCAAAAAGATACAGCAGAGTGGGAGCAACGCCATTTTGGAGATGGCAAGAACAGTGGTTACCCCTGAATCTTGTGTTGGCTAAAGTAGAAGGATGTAGTTAAAAATCTTAAATAAACTTGTAAGCCAGGTGGATAATATTGATAAAGAACAGATCATTTGGAAAGCCTAAATGTGTTATAAAGATTGGCTCCCACTTCCCATAGGCATGAAGCAGAAAAAAAAAATCTAATCTTTGGTAACTGGGGCAAAGAAAATTTTTGAAAAGCATTAAACTTTTAGAAATTGCCACACTAAAAACCCAAATCAGGGTACATTCATGATCCTGGAATCCAGATCAAAAAGAGATCATCTGGGATTGTTCTTTGAAAAGTAGTTACGCTAACTTTTGCATATTAACATTAAAGATGTCATTTTCTTGGTTGCAGAAGTGTAAAACACTCCACCAGAACATCCCCCCCTTTGTTAGTTCCAGTACTGTTATTGCCAGAATGTAGAGCTGGACAGGAAACTGAAATTCAGTTCTGTGAGAAATTTTAAATTTTCAGAAAATTTTTCATCCACAATTGGGACAAAATATAAGACTCAAGACATTTTCATGGAATTAAGCTTCTGCAATATTCTGTGTTGGAAATGGGAATGTGTTTCCAAAATGAAATATGGCCCTTGGGATTCCTGGCTACCCACATGGCAGGCTGTGGGATTTCAATAGATTGTGAAATATTCAACTTTGGAGATCTTAAACAATCTGCAGAATGTTCTAGATTTCTCAGGTCCACCTGATGGATCCTTAGATGACCTGTTTAGAACTTAATCTCTGTTCACAGCGCACAGTTATTTAACAGTTTTCCTGATTCTGTTACCTTCCTTTTCCCTGAAAAATCCATAATAGCATTATGTGTCTCATGGTTACTTAAAATAACGTCCTACTTTTCTTTCTTTGTATGTAAGAGCTGGGAAGTTGCTTAAGCAAAACATCAATATGCTCGTCTGGCAAAATATCCAGCTCATTAAACTGTTCAAATATGTGATTTCCTTATCACCACCCTTATTTACTTTAACCCAAATGTTAGTGTTTCCATGATGCTTTTCAGACAGTACTTTGTTCAGTCTGTATCCCCAGTTTGTCCAGAGCTGGGTAACTCCGGTTTTGAAGGTGCCCAAGATTGGTTGCTCCAGGTGTGCTTTTTGTACTGTTTCTTTCATCTCCACTTAATTTAGGGAGAAGGAGATCCAATCTACAACTCAGATGAGACGTAGGAAGGCTCCCACCTCATAAATCTCTCCTGGTTTTTTTTCCAGTTTCTATTTTGTCTCCTTAAATGTTGGTATGAGAGAGTCCTGTTTGCAGCCTTCTCATGGAGTAAACGTTAGTCTTTGAGTGTCATTTCTGGCATTTTGTACATCTTAAAGTATCTGAGGAGGTGTGGTTTTTATCCCTCCTGTTCTTTACCAGACTACAATACTAGTGCCAAGATAGCAGCAGCCGCCTCCTGGGGTCTTTCATGACTGATTGATTGTAATCTGCTCTTCTGGGGGCTTCCTTACAGGATAAACAAGATAGTAAATCCCAGAAAGTTGCTGAAGGGTTTGCTGTCATCATTTTAAAAACTTGTAATAATTTCTCCTTGGCATGTCCTAGTGAGCGCTCCAGAGAGTAGTGGGCCCCTTGAAGCGGAGTCCAGCCAGTGGACATGTAAAGTGTGTTCATCTGTTTTCCCGGAACCTCAGCTACTGACAGGTAAGGGGAATATGGAATTCGTATAAAAAATATACCCAGAAATATTCTGGAAGTTCTGTCCTTCCAAGCCAACAGATTATGGGCAGGGAAGTGGCTTCACAATACCATAAATTACACTTTTGTAGATTTCCTTCCCCCACCCCGATCCTAAGAAAAAAGAGTAAAACTGCAGTAGCAACTGATATTGACTGTAGGCATCCTGTCTGATAAAATGTTTGTGTTACTGGATCTGGAATGAAAGAAACACTTGTATAACATATGATAGATGAATATTAAGACTCTCAAAGGATAGGGAATTGTATACGCAAAACGGTGCAAAATTAGTGACAGGCTTATGCTCAGTGTTATCAACAAAGCGATTGGAGCTGAAAGACACTATAAGTAAAAGCTAATGGAACTTGTCATTTTCATACTTTGTGTTTATAGCTATTGAGCATAATTTTTGAGCACCTAAAAGGCTTAGCAGTGGCGGTCCCATTGACTTTCAATGAAACTTAGGCTACTAAGTCATTTTTTAAAATGGCACGCTGTTAAATCATTGAGGTACATCAGTGGGCTGTAGATCTGTTCAATAAAATATAATGTAATCATCTTGGCTGATACACCAGGGATTGAACCAGGAACCTTCAGAGCAAAAAGTATGAACTGCTACAGCTTGAGCTAAAAAGGCAAGGCTCTGTAGTTGGGGTGTGTAACAATTCCTATCCTCTGCAGAGTGGCTCAGAAGGGGGACCTGAGCACGCACTCACCAATTTAATAACAAGTATTAAAACCTCTAAAATGTCAATCCATCTCAATGATCAATTTAGTTTATAATAGAGAGCGTACTTTTACTTAGAAAGGTGTTTTAACTGCAGTGAAATACTTGATCTAGGCAAGATTCCGTTCAATAAAGGAGATCTAATTATAAGTTTTGGTGCTGGAGCCGTCTACATGTTACATGACTGTGTTTCCCCCACATAAACACCTGCAGAACATCTGTTGAGTCACCTGGAACAAGCCAAAGGAGTCCCCCAGACAAGCCAAAATGATGCAACTCCAGAGAAGCCTGCAGAGGCTCCCATTGCTGATCAGCCTGTGACTGGCGAAGGTGCTCGTGCCAACGTAGACTCCAGGAGGACTCCACGAAGGGGAAGAAAGCCCAAAGCAGCAAAAGCAGAAACACCTCTTGTCATCACTGAAGATAAAGACCCAGCAGGTGAGATGAGAGAGGTTTAACAAAAGTAGTTGCCAAACATGCTTCCACCTTAATGATCTATTCTCAGCAAAGTCTGCCAAGCTCAGAGTCTAAATGGGGAAACCTGGAGATTTTTTTAGTTCACATTGAAAACCCTAGTGACATTGCAGAAAATGATTGTCAGTCTTTTCTAGATGCCTCAGTGCTAAACACTGCAGCAGCTGCGTTTAATCTGGTTGGCAGATTTACCACTGGGCAGCCAAAAGAAAGCCCAAACTTTCAAGTTGAGGTCCAAGTCCCTTTCTTTAGGGCTGGTTTTATTAAAGCAGAAGATGCAGAAAGACTCAAAGACACACAAAATACTGGGTCACGGAGGCCTAACTTGCTTTCCGCAAGCTGGGAAGGGAAAGGACACATCCTTCTTCCTAGCCTCTCCTGGCTGTCCCCTAGGCCTTCTGCCTTGCTCCCATGAAGGGACTTCCCTTAGGGTCTTTCCTCGACCCTCATCTTCCCAAGATTGAGCCAGGAGCCTTCCTTTATATTGTCTCCAGTAGAGCATCACATAATGCATGGTCAGCCAACCCTTCATTGACATGTGCCCTGTCTTGAAACCACTGTTCTTACAAGGCTGTGCCCCTGTGACAGACATGTTGGCTGTGCCTCAGCTACAGTCTGGCACTCTGTTACACGACACCTGTGTTATCAGTGAAGCTGTTGAATGTGCCAGTGCCACACAGGGCATAGCACCTGCTGTCCATGCCCTGCACACCAAACTGTGAACAGCTCTAGCTTTAGCACTCCCCTGGAGGAGTGGCTTGTGGCAATTCTCTTGTTTCTGTTCTTATTGTAGATCAAGGTGGGCAAACTTTTTGGCCCAAGGGCCACATCAGGGTTGTGCAACTGTATGGAGGGCCGGGTAGGGAAGGCTGTGCCTCTCCAAACAGCCTGTCCCCCGCCCCCTATCTGCCCTCTCTCACTTCTCGACCACTGACTGCCCCTCTGAGAGCCCCCAACCCATCCAATCCCCCTGCTCCTTGTCCCCTGACTGCTCCCTGGGACCTTCTGCCCCTAACCAACCAACACCCCACCCCCCCACCCCCACTCCCTGACTGCCCCGACCCCTATCCACATCTCTGCCCCCTGACAGGCCCCCATGGGACTCCCATGGCTATCCAACCCCCCCGTTCCCCCGATCACCCCCTCCCAGAACCTTCACCCCATCCAACCGCTCCCTGTCTCCTGACCACTCCCCTGGGGCCCCCCGCCCCTTATCCAACCCTCCTCCGCTGCCCACCCCCTTACCATGCTGCTCAGAGCAGCAGGAGCTTGCAGCCATGCCACCGCGCTGCCCAGAAGGAGCAGTGGGCCAGAGCGCTGGCGGCGTGGCGAGGTGAGGTTGTGGGGGAGGGAGAACAGCAGGGGAGGGGCCGGGGGCTCAAGGGCCGGGCAGGATGGTCCCATGGACCAGATGTGGCCTGCGGGCCATAGTTTGCCCACCTCTGTTGTAGATAGATCTGTCTGGAGACCTTGGTCTCTCTTATGTAAAGAAGGGTCCTGTGGAGAAAGAGAAATGTTTTCTTTTCTGTTCCTTCTGAGACTAAATTGTTCCAAAAGAGTCCTGCCCTCCCCACGTAATCAGATGGTTTTGTTTGTCTTGGAGGTGGCTGTTGAGTTGGGTTCCCATTATGGACTTGAATTTGAATCTTCATTTTTGACTGTCCTATCTATTTTGAACTCAATCGGATGCCAAGAGGTGAAGCTTCATTTCAGTTTATTTCTGGATCAAGAGTGTGTCAAAGTAAATATAATGGTTAACGTCTGCCTCAGAAATATTCTGAGTTTTATTCGTGTGTGCGTGTGTTTAAAACTCTTCATGTAAATATTGTATTTTTATAATAATGTATTCACAGTGGATCGAGTAGCTGAAATTATAACAGAGATCCCACCTGATGAAGCAGCCCTTCCCTCTGCAGCGGAAGAGAGGATTATGGAACTGGTTTTAGGAAAGTTGCCAAGCACCACAAACAACATCAGTTCAGTAACAAAGTAAGTCAGAGTGGGTTGCAATCCTTCATAACGGGGTAGAACCTTCTCTCCTAACATCTGTAAAGCACCATTGTAGTTTCCCCCTGTTAGCATGGAGGAAGGGCTCATTTGGAGCAAGTGATGAGAGCCAGATACACTTAGACAGACTTCTTCAGAGTATAATGACTCTGATGAGAACTTGGACACATAGCCACATCCATTCAAAGCCTTCTGTCTTGTATGTGCATGCGCACACATGCATGCTGCCAGTGGAACAGCTGGTCAAGGAGTCTCTGCACCCTTGTATGCCACAAAGGGGGATTCATGCAGACCCAATGCACTGATGCTGGGTTGTAGCCATGGGTGATGGGAGATTGGTGATATGATTTTCACCCTTAGAGTGCAGTGCAATAGGATTATTTCTCTATCTTGCTACAGTTTTGTACAAAATGGGATATTTGAAACCCATAAGAGGCTGCAAAGTTAAATGTTACTCCCACTGAATGTTGGTGCTAAAGATATGGATGTTTAAATAACATGCCTGGGAGAGATTTTGTGTCTCACTGATATTTGTAACTTGTGAATCGCGTCTCTTGCATCACTGCGAATTTCAGGGTTTGTAATAAACCTTGAGCAAAGGGGGAAAATGTCTATGAAATTTACAGAACCTCATAGAGGCCTTTGTTGTTCATTTAATTACATATTTAAAAACTTGTTCCAGTGAAGCTAGCTTCTTGAGAGACTTGGAGGTGATCGATCCGTTAGTAGTTTAAGGTTCTAGTTCATAGTGCTATAAATAAATTGAAGTCCACAGCAAGTAGATGGCAATAAGAAAGTACACATTCAAAAACATGTGCCAAATGGCATTTAGACAGTGAAACAAAACAGTGCTGCCTGATGGTTCCACGCATGCTCATTTTGTACGGTTCTTGGATGAAGACTACAAAGCTTTTAAGTGAAAAATGACATTGAGATACCTTTGGAGGGTGAGAAGAGCAGTTCCTGTGAGAGCCCTGAACATACAATCTTTGACTGTGGTGGCCACTGTTTTTCTGCCTGAGAGAGACTGGAGCAAATTCTCTTCCGACAGATCAGCTACTCTTCATATATGGCCAGGAGGAGTCACCGTTGTCGGAACGAGAGGCTGACTTCCCCCTAAAGGCTGAGGTAGCCCTCCTAGCCTTTGTCAGCGGATGGAACTCTTAACTTTTTATTTTTTTTTAACTATGGAATGCTGTTCACTCACTGCCTTTCTTTCTCTAATCCAGTAGGTTTGCTCATCACCAAAACACCATGTCCCTCAAAAGAAGTTTAATTCTCTCCAGTAGACATGGAATACGTCGAAAGCTCATAAAGCAACTTGGGGAACACAAACGGGTATATCAGTGCAACATCTGCAGTAAGATCTTCCAGAACAGCAGCAACCTCAGCAGGCACATCCGGTCTCATGGTGGGTTTCCCTTCAGCTCCCTACTATGCTGTGGTTCTCTCCAGTCAGTTCAGGGGTTCAGTAGAGGAACCGAGATATTCGAGATGCAGATGTTTTTCACAGGTTCCATCATTAATTACTAGAGGGCTCCTTAATCAAACAGACAAAAGCATGATAAGATCCAATGGCTGGAAGTTGAAGCTAGATACATTGAGACTGGAAATAAGGTACAGACTTTCAACAGTGAGACGGTGTCGTGTGTTCTCCGTCACTCTGAGTCTTTAAATCAAGATTAGTTGTCTCTCTAAAATACATGGTCTAGTTCAAGCAGGGGTTATTGGGCATGTAGAACTAAATGCAGGAATTATGTTGGGGAAGTTCTATGTCCTGTGCTATACAGGAGGTCAGACTAGTTGATCACAATGGTCCCTTCTGACTTCAAACATCAATGAATTAATCCTTTTAATGATTGAAGCTGCTCACATTTCAGCTGATTGCTAGCCTATTTGTTTGAAGCAACCTATAGAATTGTTCAGCTATCACACATGGAGTTCCCAGTTGGTTACATCAGTCGCTCACTCTTTGTTTTGTCTTGATGGATCCCTCAGGTGACAAACTGTTTAAATGTGAGGAATGTGCAAAGCTGTTCAGCCGAAAAGAGAGCTTGAAGCAGCATGTTTCATATAAACACAGCAGGAATGAGGTGAGTAGAAACAACCAGATGGTTCTTCATGAGGAGAGATGAAAATGTGCTGAGAGTTCAGTGCTGATGATTGGGGTGTGAGAGTCAGTCCTGTGTGAATGGATCCCTGGTATGAATTGCCTATGGAAAAGTGCTCAGGCATTTCTTACCTCAAGGGGGAGTGTCACTGAATCAGAGCTAGCTGGAGACTCAGGGCAGGATCTAAAGGTGTGCTCTGACTGCTGTTCACTGTACTAAGTAGGATTGTTTCACTGTTGTCTTGTTTGCGTGTCCTCTCTGGTTATTGCCACCTGTTGTCTCTTGTTGTATGTTTAGACTGTGAGCTCCCTAGAGCAGAGATGGTCGTGTGTGTGTGTGTGTACAGTGTTACTTGCATTGGGGCTCTGATCTTTGATTGAGGCATCTGAATGCTACTGCAATACAATTCATAATGCTAGTAAAACCCATTAATGGCAATGAGAGTCTTTCCACTAACTTTAGTGAGTTTTGGATCAGGCCCTAAACTCTCAGATTACTGGCATCTGATGCCAAGAATATTGTGGAGCCTGACTATGGGTCAGAAAACATCTTGTTTTTCCTAAATCAAATTCTTCATTGCAGGGCTTAGAGTAGCCAAAAAGACACACTCTCTCTCACCTACACACGTACATATGTGTCTTTTATAGATCAGTAAGTACAGCACCATATTTTTTGCAGCAAGTTTAGAATTAGGAGTCATTCTTTGAAATTTAAAATGTCAGAATTCTGCGCTGAAACGTACTCAAATGTTCTGAAGAAAAATATTTCTGTTGAAGAAAATGAAATGGCTGTCACAATAAAAAAGCAGCCTAGAATTTTTTGCAAGCTCTCTTTCCATTGTGTATGGTTTGTGTTTCTTCTCCCTCTTTTAAATGTTTACTGTTTACAATCCTCAGGTCGACAGCGACTACAGGTACAAGTGTGCTACATGTGAAAAGGCCTTTCGGATAGAAAGTGCATTGGAATTCCACAATTGCAGAACAGGTGATAACTGCTCACCAACGTTATCTAATCTTGAATCAGCTTTCATAATTTCCCATATATGATGGCATTTACAGATCCCTCACTTAAGACTAAATGAGCGATGGAGCAGTACTGGGCCAAGAGGTCCCTGCCCCTCAGCCACTGTAGAACTTGCTCCAGATGTAGGACCGGTTTAAAAGGGGAGTCTGGCACTCAAGCAGGCGGGAGAGTGAAGAAAAAACTGTCTGCAGGAACGAAGCCAATTGGTTGGTAGCTTCTGGGACAGGAATCCACAGGGGAAGGGCCTGGACTGTGGGTAAGACCTGACGTAGCAGCCAGAGGCCCGACCCCTTTTTCTCTCCCCTTCTCTCTGACAGGGGGAATCCCTGGACCATGCGAAGGGAGCTGGGAAGCCCTGAATGACTATCTGAATTGTTGAGAGTGTCTGAGCAACTCTCCCCCGGGGAGGGAAGCAGCGTGCTGTGACCCTGCCCCAAACTGAAGAAAGAATAGGGAAGATAGGAAGTAGTCCAAGGGTAGCTGGTCTGGTGTGCCAGCAAGAGGGGGGCTGAGACACTCCTCACCCTTTTCCCCCTTGGGCTGGGACCCAGTGGAGAGGGAGGGCCCTGGTCCCTGTACCCTTCGCTCCCCCCCTTTGTCCAGCTGGGAGAACCCAGGGAACACCGGAGGAAGACAGCTGTAACTCAGCCGCCAGGCCCTCAGATTGCCTGACAAGGCCATCCCATGATTTTGGGGACTGTTGAGCCATGGCCTATGGACCCCCAAGTGAAGTCTGCTACACCATAATTCATCTTTATAGCAACCAGGAGGGAAGAGTAGTCATTTCAGGCTTCACCTTCCTCACACTACAGCAGCACTGTAAAAACAAACATCTGTTACCGCATCATGGAAAACTATTTCAGGCAATCTGTACAGCAACAATTCCACCCATGCGTTGTATTTTATCTCTTTCCCTCTCTCGAATCTCACATCCCCGGCTGTGTCTCGGATATCTCCTCCCAGATATCCTACCACTTTCTCCAGCTTGCTTTTTCTAAAACTAAACTTCACACCTTTCCTCTCAGTCCATCTCTGCTTCCTCTTATCTTTATCACCGTTGAAGGCTCCAGACTTGCAGCCTCCAGTTTCCCAGACTTGCACTCTTCACCTGCTTTCTCATTCCTTCTCCCAGTAAATCCAGTCTCCCACTAGGTCCTGTTGTTTCTTCCTCTGTGATATCACTAGAACCTATCCTTTCCTCTGCATCTCCTCCGTAGAGCCCTTAGTCGCTCCTTGGACACAAAATATCCATCAGCCTGGAATCCTCTGGGTAATTGTTCCTCCAAGCACAACTGGAGGTAACCTTACTTAAGACTTTTCTTCCAAGGGGCAATGCTTGTATAAAAGGATAGATGGTGCCAAGACCTCCCAGTAATCTGCCTTCGTCAGTGGCAGCTCTCTCTCTCTCACAGAGTTGATCCTTTCCCAAATTAAAAACATTTTGGACCTATTGTTAACGGCCTAATACTTCTTTCTTCTGTCTTCTCCCTGTGGCATCTGCAGGACCATGCAACAACCCTCAGACTTTTGAACAGCCTCTGAGTTAGGAAGAAATTTCCCCAGTAGGCCTGTTGTTGTATAACTGTCCATTATGGGGGTTTTACGCCTTCCTCTGAAGCACCTGGTACTGTCTGTTCTTGGAAATCAGGTGTGGACTAGGTGTGCCTTTGTTCGAAGTTGGGATAGCAATTCCTATGCTACTGTGTTCCTCAGACATTGCCGCTCCAAATAGGACGTCATATTTGGAAAACCTGTGACAACCCAGTTTGGATAGAATTAATGAGAGTATGCCAGACTGCAGGGTCGGGGGCCTATATGAGGAACTTATTTTGCTAGAATCAATGTACATGTTAACATCTTTAATATTTACCATTGCTGAATTAACTTTGGAAGCAATTTTGGTGTGTTTTGGTGACTTCTAGATTTTCATAGAGCAAGACAAACCTGAGGGAGCGAGGGTGGAATCTCTAGTAGAGTTGCCTGTGATTGATTTTGAGGAGCAGATCTTAACCTGTCGAGATTCTAGATTGATTGATTTTATTTTATTTTTTGACAGAAGACAAATTGACAAGTAAGAACAAAAAACTCATGTTCTGCTTTCCCCAGATTCATGTGTGGTGCTTTGTAATGCCAGATCTAACTATAGAATAAATTTCTTATCATATTTTTTAAAAAATACCATTTTTATCTTAAAATAATTGCTTTATTTTCATTACCTACAGATGACAAGACATTCCAGTGTGAGATGTGTTTCAGGTTCTTTTCCACGAATAGTAACCTCTCCAAACACAAGAAGAAGCACGGGGATAAGAAATTTGCATGTGAAATCTGCAATAAGATGTTCTACCGGAAGGACGTCATGTTGGATCATCAAAGGAGACACTTGGAAGGTAAGTACACTTGGCATGAACCTGATTGTTGCTTTTGAAGTGTCAGTTGGCTTGGGGAAATTAAGTAAATCATTCTGCATCAGTTTTCACTTGATGCTGGCTATCATTTCAAAACTAATTAGCTGATCTGGTGTAGCTTATCCTTGGGAAGGTTAGCAAATTTTTAACAATAAGGATAATGAACCATTGGAATTGATTACTGAGGGAAGTGGTAGATGATCCATCATTTGGAGTCTTTAAATGAAGATTGGGTGTCTTTCTAGACTATATCCTGTAGTTCAGTCACCAGTTGTTGGGCTACATGCATTAACTGCCTGGTGAAAATTGTGTGGTTTGTGTTGAATAGGAGGTCAGACTAGATGATCACAATGATCTCTTGTGATGTTAAAAATCCAAGTCTTCTGAAATTTCTGTGGTAACTGAAAAGCTTGTTGGCAGAGTTGCTGTCTTTCATTGGGAATTGGATGGCAGTGAGTAAGCACAGATCCATTCCGGAGAATAATATGGGATTATGACTATCAGTTTAATAAATAAATTGAATGCGGCACAATATGTTGCCTTACAACATTTAGAGCACTTATGAAACCAGACCAGAAGAGCTGAGCACTCACAATCTCACTGAAGTCAGTGGGCGTTGCAGGTGCCCAGCACCTTTGATAATTAAGCCATAGCCTCTGAAGGAAATGATAGTCACAAAGAAGAGGTTAAAAAATGACAACATACAATGAAATCTGGGTATTTGTTTTAAACTGCCACTAGTAGTTTTTAGGGACAAGATTGAAAGTAGTTTAGAAGTAGGGCCAGATTAAACAATCTGAGCCCTAGGCACATGACAAGAGAGGCCCCTCCTTTTGTTCTGCCCCCATACCACAGCCCCATCCCCCACTTTGAGTGGTGTTGGGGGCAGTGGGTCTCCCCTCACCTGTCACAGAGGCTGGGCCAGTGACCTGGGGCCCCCTTCTCCCCTCGAAAGCAGCAGGGGTGGAAATAGGGGTCTTTGTTAAACATGAAGTGCCTGGGGTTGAGCGGCTGTGCATCTACAGCACCCTCTGACTGACTGGCTGGAAGAGTTTCTATGTTAAACTGCTCACCACCCTAGATAAAGCACCTCACACCGGGTAGACTTTACTGAAACAAATAATGAACGTGATTTGCTTACAATAGAAGTATCTTTTCTCGTACTTTAAGATTGGTACAAGGAACCAATAGGAAAACAAAAATATATCTTCAACACGCCTTTCTTGTATTTCTAAGATCCCTTTCACTGCTGTAACTAAGCATTGGTTCATTCATTCAGAGACAAAATTACACATAGAGCGCTACTCCCCTGTCTCACTGCGCTTTACAGGAATAGTGTGTATTCGACTGAAAAGGCATACAGGAGTGGAAAATGTGGTTTATTTTATTTTATTTTTTTTTGGTGGGGACTGTGACGTTAAGGGGTGAGGCGTGTGAAAAGAGAAGACTTTGAACACAGCACGGAGAACATGGTGCGCTACAAGAAGGAACCCTCGGGATGCCCTGTGTGTGGGAAGGTAGGCTTTTTTTGCCAGTTTGTGAATGCAAAGCTCTATCTGACAAGCTCCAGCAATCCTCCAGTCCTCACTACAGACGCACCAAGAAAAACTCTGTAGCCAGCGTTCTGAGGAGCTTTTCACTTAAAGCAGCATTAAACAAAACCCTAGTCCAACCTCATATTTTCCGAGGACCAGTTATAAACTGTTACGCTCCAGATTTGTCTGTTAATACAGTCTCTTTATTTGGCTTAGGTTGGAGTGAAGGGTTTGTGTTGGAGTGAGAGGAGCTGGATGTGGGCTTTGTGAGCAATTCTGCATTAGAACGGAAAGTGAGTGTGTGGCATAGTGATGGAGGCCACGAGTGCAATTGGGCAGTGTTGGGTGGTAAAATATGCAATCCAAGATTAGTGTGAATGTGAATGGCATGGACGAGAATGTGGGCTTAACTACTGTTTCCAAGATGTTTAGTGATTTGTGGTGGTGGAATTTGCACTCAAGCAACCTTATTTCTAAGTAAATGATGGGTTTTTTTACTTGGGAATAGCTAAGTGTCACTGCAGTGTCGCATATATAGAAGGGGACCACCCTTCTTAGGCAATCCTGTTTCAAGGGACCATCCCCAAATATCTCCAAATGTATTAATTGTAATTCTACTCCACCTATATTAGATGTCCACCTCTGTTACATAACAGTTCTCTGCTAATCCTTTGAGTGATTATTGATGCATAAGTGACTATGTTAACAGCTTGTGTAGCCTGGTGTGGAGTGGATGATGGGAGCTCTTACTTCTCCGAAACACAAACAAATAGGTTGCCCTGCCCAGGAACAAGTAGAGCAGTATTAAATACCTCCTAAACCTAATTGCAAATTAAGTTATGAAGAGGAGTAGCTCAGATGCCTCTTGAGGCATGACAAGAAAAATATTCTTCAGTGTTCTTCTACCCTAGGTATTTTCATGCAGGAGCAATATGAACAAACACCTCCTGACACACGGAGACAAGAAATACACCTGTGAAATCTGTGGACGTAAATTTTTCAGAGTGGACGTTCTTAGAGATCATATTCACGTCCATTTTAAGGTATTCTGTTAATATTCTGATAACTTGCATTTTTTATTGGAAACCTGTTTGAGAATACTAAGGTGGTGTGATCGTGCTGGCCACGTAAGAGGGATCACATACATCTCCTTGCCCTGTACGTACTTCTCTATAAGGGTCTGTTACACCTGTTTCTCGATTCAAGCCAGAATTTGGTGTTTGGAATCTCAGAAACAAGAGTTTTGGGTTTTTTAAGGTAAATCCTTTGTAGCTTATCTTCAACATTGTGGGTGGTTAAGTATGAGAAAAAAAACTATGAAATAGGAGAGTTGAGGGAACCATCACATTAAACATTAATAGATAGGTTACATAGAGGAGGTGTTGTCTAATGGTTATGGCAAGCAACTAGAAGTTAGGAGGACAGCTTAGTTCAGGTCCCAAGATTGACCCCTGACACTCTGCCTGACCTTGGACATGCCACTTAACCACAGTGCTTCAGTTCACCCACCTAAAGCAAAGAGAACACTTACTGCCTTTGCAAGGTGTGGCGGCTCAATTAACTAGTGTTGGTATGATCCCTTTTAGAGCTTTGGGTGGAAGGTGCTATGCGAGTGTTGGGTAGAAGTATTATTGATTATTATAGCAGTTGTCACACTGATCCACAGAGCACAGGCTGGTGGTCCGCAGACATGGTGCTGCTGCTCCTCCTCCTGGTTGCCAGCTGCTAAACTGCATTAAAAGGCAGCTATATACTGAATCTTTTCTTGATGTTACTTTTCCATATAAGCAATTGCTATAGTTGCTACAGGGCTGTTAAGCAATTATGAATGGGAGGGGAGGCATGCCTGAAATAGTCTCTCTGCTATAATGTGGTCCATACTCTGAAAGTCTTTCAGAATCCCTGAGGTATTGCAGGATCCTCACGGGGAAACGTCTTGCCTGTTGAACTGTCTGGAGAACCCTTGTAATGCAGTTAAGAGTCAAGTGGCTTAGTGAAATGGTGCAATTTCTTTAACACAAACTGAAAGGTGTTACAATCTTCAATGGTTCCATTAAAATGGTGCTATGGATTTAACACTGCTGCGGTTTGGTCCCTATTTATACTAATATTCATAAAATATGCATATATTTGGCATTTAAAAAATAACAACATTGTGTCTGTCTACAAACTGGGGACCTTTTGCAGGGATTTCATTATATGGGAGAATGCCTTGAATCACATTATTGTTGCAGTTTATGTAGTTAATCAGTGTCGCAGAAGGGTTGGAGCTGTATTAACTTTTGACATTAGATCTGATTAAGATGGAATCTCCTTCCCCACCCTTGTATAGGACATTGCACTAATGGATGACCACCAGAGGGAAGAGTTCATTGGTAAAATCGGAATCTCATCAGAGGAAAACGATGACAACTCTGATGAAAGTGCAGATTCTGAGCCTCACAAGTATAGCTGCAAAAGGTGCCAGGTAGCTTTAAATTCTCCTTTCCAACTAAATGTGTGTGTTAGTTTCTTCTGTCAAAGAAAAAGTTGTTATAATCAGAATTTCACAGAACATTGAAAATAAGCTAAAAGAGGGCCAGTCTGATGGTCTAGCAGCAGCACAATTTGGGGGATTCAAGACCACGACCTAATTCTGGTCCTGCACTCCCACATCAGCAATGAGAGGGTGCCACACTCCTCCCTGCATCCGACGCTAATGGAATGGCATTCATGGCCTCTGGAGCATACTTGACTGAGCCATCCACTGTGGGAGGAAGAGATGATCATCACAGGACAGGGCTTTTGGGAGTTGGAAAGAAGTGTGTGGGGGTGGGAGTCATGGCCAGGGGGAAAATGTCATCTTCAAGATTCTTAGAATTCTCTGTCAGAGAACTGATTGGTTGGGACAGCTAAACTGACTGAATTATTACTTATGTCAGAAAGGCAGAATGGCTTTGTGGTTAAGGCACTGGGCTGAGATTCAGGAGATCAGGGTTCAAGTCCTAGCTCTGCCACAGATTGTGTTACCTTGGGCAAGTTATTTAGTCTCTCTGTGCCTCATTTGTTCCCCATCTGTAAAACTGGGATAATAATACACCCCTTCTCCCAGCCTTCGTCTGCCTTGTCTATTTAGATTGTCATCCCTTTCAGACAGGAACTTACTATCTACACCGCCTCACACAAAGGGGCCCTGATCTTATTTGGGGCCTCTAGATGCTACTGTCATACAAGTAATCATAATAAAGATGTGTGACCTCAGCAGTGACATGCCTCACTTTCAGCTCAGTACAGTTTAAACAGCTGAGAAGTGAAATCCCTGAGACGGTGCTTTGTGGTAACTCTTCAGGCTGCCTGTCGTGCCAGGCTGACCGTGATATAAAGCATCCGATAACGTAGGTTTTAAAATAAGAGAATTCACGCAATTCAGGTTAGAAAGCTGTTCCTTTGTCAGCTCTGGTATCAAGCATCCCTGCAGTCCTAGGCAAACAGAACAATCCACTATCAGAGCTGACAGCAACAGCTGTGGAAGATGAGTAAGTGCTGGGAAGGGAAGGTTCTTCCCGCTGGAAATGTCTCTTCATACATTCTGAAGGGAGAACAGAAAAGTAAATCTTAGCAAAGTAAGACTCCTGCATGAAGAGACAATTTCTCTTTATCCTCTCCGCTTCCCCTGTGAGATGGGAAAGATCCTTAGAGTCCAAAAGCTACTCTCTCCCCTGCAGGTCTGCTGCATTGATGGCTAAGGGAGGTTGGCTGTAGCTCCCTTCAGGGCCAGAAATAATCAGAGGATTCCTAGCAGAGCAATGTGAGACATTTTTTTCCATCTCCAGCGGCTGAGTGAACTGCCTCTGCCACATTCTTAGCCCCTGGGAGGGGAGCACTAGTATCCCAAACTACAGTCTCCCATGTGGAGGGACTGGTTTTGGATGTTCTTTATAGGTGTGCTTAGTTCTTCAGTGACAAAACAGGTTCCAGGAAGGAGTATAGATTTCCCTGTACTCTTTGTCTGATAGTGAGGACAGTATTTCTGATTATTGGCTATTTATGCTGTAGATCCCAGTACTACATTAACTGGTCACTATTTCCTGAGAGATTTTTTCCCGTGCGTTCACTATTGGTTCGTTCTGCAGTTAACCTTTGGCAGAGGGAAGGAGTACCTAAAACACATAATGGAGGTTCACAAGGAGAAAGGCTATGGCTGTAGCATCTGTAATCGACGATTCGCCTTGAAGGCAACTTACCATGCTCACATGGTCATTCACCGGGAGAATCTGCCTGATCCAAATGTGCAGAAGTAAGATGACATGTCTGACTAATATTGTATGAACTACTTTTTTTTGAGATCATGGTGGCTGTGCCAAATAGGGGTGCTTGGTTAGTGAGAGATAGACACACATTGACATTCTTGAGGCTTTTCTCTTTAATGTCAAGGGACCAGGAGAAATCCCTTCTTTTTTCAGTTTCTTTTGTGATATGAGTAGCTGATGTTTTCTGACATTGTCTCAGGTTTATACAGTCCTGCAGTTCTTGTGTCCCATTGAGACCTCTTGCTTCATTAAGGGTTGTAAGATCAGGTCCTCATTTACTGAAGGGGTAAAACATACCCCCGACTGTCAATATGTCATGTCAGATATAGCAGGTACACCATCGGGCAGATAATAGTTCTGGATTTTTAAAGTAAAGATTTTTAATCAAATCAAAAAATGACTGTATAATTTGAGAGAGCAATACTGCCTGGCCACACTTACTTTGTGATGCACTTGTATGTTTTTTTTTAAGGCTTATTTTATTTAACCCTATTTTACCATACACTTATATTTCAAGGAAACCTTTCCAGTAACAATCTTTTCAAACAAATTTCAATTGCTGATTGAGATTACTGAAACCATAGTCCTGTCAAAAAGAGAATGGCAGAGTCTGCTTCTTTTTCTGTTTCAGATACATCCACCCATGTGAAATTTGTGGAAGGATTTTTAACAGCATCGGGAATTTGGAACGACATAAGCTTATACACACAGGTAACATGATGTTGTTGTTGTTCTTTTATTATTAATATCAAAGGTTTCCTTTTCTGGATGCTTTCTGAGGCCATACTTTTACTTGTCAGGAAGAAACTGGTTATGGTAGTTTACAGTAAGAACCCATACAGTTATTGCTATTTTTATGGTTTTATGGCAGGCCAGTTTTATAAAGTGTGTGTGTATGTATGTATGTATGTATAAAATTGATGAGGGTAAATGATACCAGAGCATGATTTAAGAGATTCCCTGATTGTATAATTTAGCTTTCATCCAATAAAAACGTTGGCTCTCTACTTATCTCTGCTGAAATACTCATCCGGGCCTTCATTTCTTCTCACCTTGAGAACTGCAGTTCCTTCCAGCTCTTTGGCATCCCAAAGTGCCAGCTCTTTACTCCAGCACGTGCAGAAGGCTGCTCCCCATCTCCTCTGAGGTGGAGAGGAGCACGTCCACGTCCCTTCATCCTTAAATGACTTTGCTGGCTCCCCACTGTGCATTTCAGAATGCAGTTCAATCTAGCGCTCTTTGGTTTTTAAAAATCTCCAGTCAGACTTCTGTCCCTTGTCTCCATCTATCTCCCCCCCCCCCACCTGCTCACTTAGCACCACTCACTCTTCTGTCCCTTTACACAATCTCAGCACTGTTGATACAGAAACATAAGTCTCTACGGCTCATCAAGAGATCCTTCTCTACAGCTTTCTTCCATCTCTCTCTGCCTCCGTCTTGTTTCAAAGCTCAGATGAAAACCTCTTCTCTCCCTTGCCTATTTCTCATAATTCATTCTGGGATTCAGTTTGTCTGAGAGGAGTTGTTCAGGAGACAGTTGGATTATTGCTCAGTGAATCTATTGCCAGAGGTTTGTCGGCTTTTAGCAACACTCATTTTCCCCTAGAGATTCTGCTTATACTGCAATAACTTTTTTTTTTTTTTTGAAGGTGTAAAAAGTCATGCGTGTGAGCAGTGTGGAAAGTCATTTGCCAGAAAGGACATGTTAAAAGAGCACATGAGAGTCCACGATAACATCCGAGAATACCTGTGTGCGGAATGTGGTAAAGGTACAGACATCGCCTTTGAATTAGACATTTTGTTGGTTACATTTCCCATATTAAAACCAATAGCTTCATTAAATACCAGGAAAGTCCTCAAAGTAATGAGAGTCTTGTATTTTGAATAGGAACCCATGCTGATCAGGATGTATGGGGCCTGCCTTAATTTTACATCCATCAGTTCCCTGGCCTGCAGCAACCAAACCTGACTTCTAAAGTTCTTCATCTGTGCTGCTGCTAATTTCAGGAACGCTTGCCTGCCTGACTTCCATCGCATTTACATCCCAGAAAAGAGTCAGAAAGAACACAGTTTAACTGTGCATTCTAGGCTGAGTTTTCAGGACTTAGCAGTTAGAAGAAACATTTTTCTTTACTTTGTTACTTGAACAACCTTGAACTGAAATCCCTGCAAGACACTAATATGGTGCCTTAGATTATGTTCTTGTCAAATTCCCTGTCTCTCCGTGCTTTTCTCTGACCCTCCTTAGTGATTGTTTAAATGTTTTTCATAGATTTTTTTTTTTTTTTTACTTAAAAAACCCAAACCCACTATTTCAAGAGCATTTCTAGATCACCTATGGGCATTCGTGGACATCTTCTATTCGGGATGAAGTTAGGATCATCTTTTTGAAACATGCTTATCTTAAGTCCTTACTCAGGGTGGGGGGTGAAGGGTAATGCAGATGAATTTTCCCACCATGTCTTCAGTTACATCTTCATGGCTCACAGGAATGAAGACAAAACATGCTCTGCGTCACCACATGAAACTCCACAAAGGGATTAAGGAATATGAATGCAAGGAATGCCATCGTAAATTCGCACAGAAGGTCAACATGCTGAAGCACTACAAAAGGCACACAGGTGAGAGCAACCCAGAGGACCAGTCATCCTGCAGAAATCACACTTAATCAGTTAAATGGTTGTTTTGGAAATATATGACATTACCCTGCTCTGAATAGTCAAAGAGCATGAGCAACACAGTTAAAAAGAATATGCATATACTGTCTTTTAAAAGGTGTGAAGACTTTGGCCTCTCATGAGCAGAGATCTGCCCACTGTGTCATGGTTTGTACGCTTTTTGTCTCGAATTAGGGTTTGAACTCTGATCCCCAGAGACAAACGTCTCACGCACTGCACCAGCTCCCATTAGTGCCTGCATTTCCTACAGTACTTTTGCAAACAATGGAAAAAGTGGCTAGTGAAACTGATTTTTCATAACCTAAGATTCACAATTGTACCAGGTACCTTAGTCTATTATCACTCCAGTTTTAAATGTAATCTCTCCATATAGGGATCAAAGATTTTATGTGTGAGCTCTGTGGGAAGACATTTAGTGAGAGAAACACAATGGAGACCCATAAACTGATTCATACAGGTAAGTGCACTAATGCAATGTATCGAAAGACAACAGCTTGACATTCTGCTTCAAGCAATCCTGAGTCCGCATTCTGCACTACGTAATTAAAAAAAAAAAGTGTTCCTCTTAATGCACTATTATAATATTCACCTTTAGGGATATCTACTAACTCCTTTTCATTTCATTTGCCACCAGTGGGGAAACAGTGGACGTGTTCAGTCTGTGATAAAAAGTACGTCACTGATTACATGCTTCAGAAGCACATCCAGCTAACTCACGATAAGGTAGAAGCTCAGAGTTGTCAGCTCTGTGGGACAAAGGTTTCTACCAGAGCTTCAATGAGTCGACACATGAGGCGCAAACATCCAGAGGTGAGATCTGTGGCAGATGGATTGCGGCTTATTATAAATTCACTTGGCGTAGCTATGACTTCAAGTCAGTCATCTACTTCCTCCTCCTTGCATTCTGGCAGGACTGATCTTGGTTATTTGTAGACCAAGTGTCTGTGTTAGGCTTGATTTTCTGCATTAACGGCAATTCCACAACCCCTTGCCCCTCTGTTTTTGTTCCTTCTAATTGCTGATTCATAAACATTTAATAATTCCTTTTTCCTATTAATTCAGCTAATTTTTTCTGCTGCATCTTAACTCCGTATTTTTCTGTTTTGTCCTCATCAACTAGTGTGGATAATTGATCCCTGTTCCTTTTATGGCATCCCTTTCACAAGTTTGTTGACAGCTATCATGTTGCCCTCAGAATTCCTTTAATCTAGCTCAGCTATGACCTGCTCTACTAACTTTTCCCTTGGAGATCTTACTTTATAAACCGTTTATCACTATTATTGCTCTTCCTTGATCTCTTTTGTTTCCCAGTGAAGGCTGGGAAACAAAATAAGGGACAAAACTCTTGCCCTCTCTCTTTTGCATTAAAACCAAGCTGAGTAATAAAGTACCTGAAATGTGGAGAGCTGGTTGTTTCTGATCTTCAGTGAACTGAGATTTATAGATCCTGTTGTATACAGTGGAGCATGCCACACTCAGAGACTTGTAGTTCAGGGGCGCTGTAATTTTTGTTGCTCACTGAAGCATCAGGGCAGGTAAATGAGGGTTTGTCTTCTCCTAAAGTCCTTTAATGGGGTATTGTCTGCCTAGGAAGCAAGGATAAAAAGATGGACTGCGGTTGCTGTTATGTTTAAACTAAATTTCCAGCAGTGTGGTCACTTTGTTCATATGGCAGTATAGTGACCCATATATTATGCTTATTTTTTCCCACAGAAAGCAATGAGATTTTATGGAAACTAAATGTTATGGAGTTGGTTGCTGTGGTGTCAGTGAGAGGAAGGAAGATTATATACCATAAGATTATTATTATCAATGAAAGTAAAACACATTAAACCTCTTATATTGATTAACCAAATCAATTAAAATGCGTTCGGTTGCATGATCCTGTCCTGTGTTGTTACTTGTCAATGGAGCTCTCCATTGCTGTTCTGTACTGGCCATAATTTGTCAAGCTGACCAGGATCTGTTTATCTGTAGGTTCTTTCGGTTAGAATTGACGATTTAGAGCAGCTCTCAGAAGCTACCACCATTGATGCCTCCTCTATTGGGATTGTTCAGGTAAACTAATCGTGGCAGAATCCTAAATTCTTCTGTGGCTTTGGGTCCTTGCCATTCACATGCTGGAACCTGCTCATGAATGCTGGGGTTGGATTCAGGATCCTGTATGCACTATGGGCAAGTGTTTTGCATTTGTCCCAGGCTTAGTCTTAACTGAGGATGAACAAACTTCTTTTTCTGAAGGTGGAAAAACAGGTTTGAAAACTTTACTCAAACACTGTAGCTTATTGTTACGGTAGTGCCTAGAGACTCCAGTGGGGTTTGGGTTTGTGCTCTGTTTATAGAGATAGTGAAAAAAGAAGCAGAGAGAAAATGCAGTGGAAAAATGGAGCAGAGAGTGGGAAGAGTTAACAAACATTATTATTAAGCGTTTCGGTACTGTCATTGTGTTTGGCTCTGTGTTGAATAGATCAGAGACAGGGGCCCTGCTCTCAAGGCTCAGACCTGTGGTGATCAGACTGTGAAAGAAGCATCACAGGGCAGATTTGAGCTGGGGCTTTATAGGCCTTGTGGAAGAAGTGTGTTTTATGGAGGGACAGTAAAGAGAAGAGATTGATCAGATCAGAAGCAGGATTCTGAAGAGGAAAACAGAAGGTGAAGCCCTGGTCTTACTGAAGTCAATGGAAAAACTCCCATTGACTTCAACTGAGCCAGGGTTTCAGAGAGGAGTAGGAGAAGGAAATGAAAGAGGGATGTTAAGTGCTCAGGTAGAGCAACAGGGAGCAAGGGAGCTTGAGTGGTAAGAGATGTGGTGGTCAGGGCGCAGTGCTAGGCAGAAGGTGAGGACAGGGAGTTTTAATGTTATGTTCAGTGAGCAGAAGGCAGTGGAGGGATTCAAAGAGGCAACAAACATGATCAGACTGTCTGAAAAATGGAGTAGTGAGGGGACCAGCAAAAACGCCAAGAAAAAAATAGAGTGACAAATAGAAGAGGGGAGTGGGCAGAGTGAAAAACAAATCCAGAATGAGTGTGAAAGACTGTGTAGAGAGGAAGAAAAATTCTAAGGAAAACCAGATTCTGTGCCTACTGTAAATAAGGGTTATGTCCTTTGCAAATATCTTACCTGTGTTCAGCATGGTTGGTGGGGAATGCATTTTTCAGTGACTCAGCTCAGCTGGTGTAGGTCATCTACAGAGATGCTAATAACCTCTCTGCTTTGTGGTTTAGTGGGGGTACTGGTATTGTAAAGAGTTAATTACAGGGAGAAAAACCATTCCCTCAAATCTGGTCATCTTCACCTGGGGATGGACAGAAAACCAACCTCTGGTGACACACTCAGATCTATGCTGAGCTAAATGACTTGAGTAGCGACATTCAGTTGTACTGAAAACTCTCTTCTTGTAGCCGGAGTTAACCCTGGAACAGGGAGAGTTACCCGAAGGCAAGCATATGAAAGCTCCTAAACGTGGCCATAAGCGAAAGCAGAAGCCGGGTGAAGAGGAGGAAGTGCAAGTGCCTGAGGACCCTGCCTTCAATGAATACACAGAGAAAGAAGCTGAATTCACAGGGAATGTGGGAGATGAAACCAATTCAGCTGTACAGAGTATTCAGCAGGTGAGTTCCCATGAAAAGCTACTGGACAGACCTTGCAACAGGGGTTGATGGTGTTGGAATCCTAAGGCCAAATGTGAATGAGCTAGAGATTTAAAGCTGAGGGTAGAAATCACAATTCAAAGAGATATAGAAAGATGGGGAAGGAAGAGGGGTCTATTTAATCCCCTCCACTTCCACTAAACTCCTTATCTTCATTTCAGCCCATTCGGTGCCACTGCCTCTTGCTGAAGCTGTGCTTGCAAGTTTGGAATTAATTCAGTGAATCGTTATCAATATTACATTTGTCTCTAGCTTGTTAGTTGCTTTCTTCCGCTTACAGCAGCAGATTCCCTTCAGCATGATATCCATGGCCAGCAGTAGGGGCACCAAAATGATCTGCATCCAGCTAACATGTTTTATTTCAGAGACCCAAACAGAAGGTTGAGGTTTTATTTCTGTTTGTCCTTAGGTGGTGGTGACCCTTGGCGACCCAAACGTCACGGCCCCTTCTAGTTCTGTTGGGTTGACAAATATTACCGTCACCCCGATTACCACGGCAGCTGGAACCCAATTTACCAACCTCCAGCCAGTGGCTGTGGGCCACCTTACTGCTCCTGAACGCCAGTTACAGCTCGACAATTCAATCCTTACTGTGACATTTGATACTGTCAGTGGTTCTGCCATGCTGCACAATCGCCAAAACGATATTCAGATACAGCCACAGCCAGAGGCAGCCAATCCCCAGTCTGTGGCCCATTTTATAAACCTGACAACCCTGGTGAACTCCATTGCTCCTCTAGGGAACCAGATCGCAGAGCAGCATCCGTTGACATGGAGGGCAGTGCCTCAGACTGATGTCCTGCCGCCCCAGTCGCAGCAAACACAACAGCAGTCAGGACAGCAGCAAGTTCAAACAGAGCAGCAACAGCAGATGTACAGCTACTGATTTATACTTGAAAAGTCTTGAAATGGACTGGACTATGAGACAATTTTTTAAAAAGTGGGAAACTATAAGTGAATTGTTTGCTGGATACCAAACAGAGATGGAAAAATGTTTATACAATGAAATGTAAACTAAAATTGGCATAGCACCCTGCAACACCGTGGTCTTGAAATTCACACACTATTTCTAAACGCAGCACCATCTAGAAGTCTCATTCTAAATTCAGCACCCCAGTGTGGTGGTGTGTTTTGTGCAGTGATGGTTCTGGGTTTTGACCAGAGCATCACAATAGACCTTACACAAAGAGGGGAAATCACAAATAGTACATATGACTAACCCCTCAGCCATACAATTTAATTGTTTTCCAATCTGGAGGGAATGTATACACTGAGCTGGGGTTCACTGGTTGTCACCTTCTAGAGACTGAAATGTAAAGATATAATTGAGCCCCCAAAAAAGGATTGTCTTGCTTTTTCCATCCTTAGAAGGTCTTGTATCTCTGGGAAAGTAAGGGTGAGGGTTTGGGGCTGGAAGTGGGGGAAAGTCCATGGGGTAAAAGAAAGTGCACCCAATTTCACAAAGTATTTCCATTGTGGTGATGGAAAAATCTTTTATCAGTAAAACATGTCAGTGCTTCCTGAAGCAAATAGCCAGTCTAATGTTAAAACAACTTTACTAGAAGACCATAAAAGTTGTTTGAATCCAACCGGTTATGAGCTGAAACCAGAATGTGATAAAATTTTATGTAATTTTGTCAAAATTGCTCCTTCAAGATTGCTTTTAGCTAGGAGGCCGGAAGAGCAATCAGTCCCCTTTGATCAAGTTCAGGATGTGGATTTACCAATTAGTCTTCTTTCATCATGTAATAAACATTTGGGAGAGTAATTTTTTATATAGCCTTTGTATTTCACTGTGTGTTCTTGGTCTATATTTACGTATTAACGGCTGGTCTGACTTGGTTCCATGTATCTTTTCATCTCCTTATTCTTCTGCATGGCAGAACTAGTGTGTGGATTCTGCTTGTAGAACTTCCAAATCTCATAGCCACACACTGGCTGTCATGAAGTCATAAAGTGCAATGTCTAACATTCATGTATACTGCCACAAGGAGGCACTCTGAGCCAATGGATATAGGCCTGCCTGGATATATGACCCATCTATGCTGAGACTGTCATTTCCAATGCCTGATAAGCTGTATCCTCCATATCTTCTGTTTGTGCCAGTGCGCAGTCTGGATTGTTGCATAACAAAATGACGATGATATCCTCCCACACAAAGGACAAAGCACTGCTGTTGTCAAAGAGCAGTGAACAGTAAAAGTTGCTCTCTGCCACTGGACACCTGAAAGGCAAATTTTCCCAAACCAGCAATGGATGAAGAAAAAGTTCCTTTGCTGCATTACAAACAGAGGCACTCAAACTTGCTAAGAGGGATATTCCTTCATACGGCAATTGATGCACTTCACAATGGAGACAGACTGATGTTAACGAAAAGCCTATCTGTGCCTAACACATTAATGAAAATGTTCAATTTGTAAACAAAAACGTGACGAGGAATGAGTTAAACTTGAAAGTGTGTGTCAGCAAGATCTACCTCACCCTTAGAGAATGAATTATAGTATCCACAGAAGAATAATTCTACTTAGAAACAAAAACAGATCCCTCAGAAATATGAATGCCTGGAAATGAACCGTTAAGGGATGTGCAACCACTTTGCTCATTATTAATTATCTGTATTGTAGCATTGTCCAGAGGCCTGAAATAGGAGTGGGACCCTGTCGTGCCAAGCTCTGTACAAACATTCAACAAAGAGAGTCCCTGCCCCAAGGGGCTCACAACAAAAATAAAATTCAGAACCATATATTCTATTGCCCCATGCAAATTACACCTTCCCACACAACCTAAATTATGCACCCTTGTTGTGGTCTGAAATAATAACAGTGTTAGCGAGATAAAGAAGAAATAACATTCTGTTTAATTAGAACTAAAGATTTCAAAACTAACAAATCCTGCATCTTGGCAGGGTGTTAAACTAGATCAGCATTTCTCAAATGCGGCCACAGCCTCCTGGGCAATGATTGGGGGAGGGGGCAAAGCAGCAGCCTCCCCCCCCCCCCCCCCCCCCCCCCCCCCAGCAGGGGTTGGGCCCTGTCCTCCTCTGCCGACACAAATGCTGGAGGAGCAGGCAGCCAGTGAGTTCCCCACCTTGGGGGGGAGGGGGGAGGTCAGGTTTCAGCCCTGGAGTGGTGGACAGCAGCGGGGCTCCAGACTGCAGTGACAGGCTCCTTACCCCAGCTGCAGTGCTTCAGGCTCTGTCTCCGGGCCCCATCCCCTAGGCGCGGGGCTTCAGGCTCCATCCCCCACCCATATGATGACAGACTCCAGCCCCAGGCTCAGCACCCCTCCCTCATCACCCTTGTGTCCCACTGCCTTCTCTGGCTCAGGGCTTCAGCCACACCAGGGCAGGCTCCAGCCCTGGGCTTATCCCCTATCACCCCTGGCCTTCGCTGCCTCCTCCAGCCCTAGGCTTCAGCCACGCAGCAGTTGTCGGACACTGGCCCCTGCTGCCTTCCTATCCACCTCCCCATTCAGGGCTTAATTTGTCCCCAGGCTTATCAGGGTTGAATAATCTGCAGTGAAAGTGCTATTTGTATGTTTGTTAATATCACTTTTCACAGCAAAATTAGTAGCTAGCTGGGAGGCTGTGATATTAACATACAAGCATCACTTTTCATAGCAGCAGACTTACTAGACTTAAGTCTAAAATCAAAAAAGCAAAAGGGAACAGAAAAGACAAGAATGTGCAAAGCACCTTATTTGTATTTCTATTCTGTTTAGACCCAGTAAAGAATAGAGACAACTGTACATTATTTTTATTATTGAGTCTGCAAAAAAAGCCAACCCTACATAAGTGAATTACATACACATGTCCAAATCAGTGTACATATTTGTTTTTCCTAAAGTTAATTAAGTATTTTAGGAAAAATTGACAAGAATGGCCACCAGCTAGAGTTGGTGGCTGCAATCTGAGGCCACCAAAAAAATCGTTATGAGAATCCCTGGACTAGATGACCCTTGCTGTCCCTTCTAACCCTTATGGTTCTGTGATTCTGTGCCCCAGGGTACATTTGCTTCGGAATGCATCCGAAGAAGTGGGCTGTAGCCCACGAAAGCTTATGCTCAAATAAATTTGTTAGTCTTTAAGGTGCCACAAGTACTCTTGTTCTTTTTGCGGATACAGACTAACACGGCTGCTACTCTGAAACCAGTTTTCTGCAAGTGTGTTGTGCTGATTGAAAGTGTTTTTGAGAGAGAGAGAGAGAGAGCGCGCGAAATGGAAAAAAAAAAAACTTGTGGCTGAGAGAAATCATTATGGAGTTACAAAATGTGTTGCTATATGTTGGTGTAAAGTTAACTGGTACATTTTACCTAAATTTACTAACAAACATATGTATAGCTTTTAAAAAAGTGTACTATATGTGAGAGCCATATCAGACTGAAAATAGACCTCTTGATAAGGAAATGTTTGGGGTTTTTTTTTTTCTTCTTTCATTTTCCTAGAAATATGTTTTCAACTTTATATGTATTTATGCAAACTGAAATTTGCCTGGGAGGTGTAAGTTCATCAGATGGCAGTAAGTAAAAGGAGTATGTGGCATGAGTGTGTATTTAGTTTCTTTCATTTCTCCAGAGCGTAGTAGATTGGTGTTTCTGCAATATAAATAATGAGGAAAGTGGCTTCATCCCTTAACTGTTCATTCCCAGACTATCATATTTGAGGATTTTTGAAGCAGAAGCATTATAATACATGTGCAGTGGGACAGGATAGGCTCTATTGCTAAATGCTTTCAAAATCAACTCATTCCTACTGTGGTTTGTTGTTTGTGAATTTCCCTGCTTTTTTCTCCTTTAAGTGCCAAGTGTTGAAAGAGGGTTGATGTTTATATGGTTTGCAATAGAGAGAGCCCTACTGAGACAGATTTTATGAGGACCAATGAAGCAGAGCTGCTTTCCTCTGGATGTTAGCAAGGCCATAGAAGGAGAGTCCAGGGTGTGGAAGAGTTCCCTGGGGGCGGGATCAGAATGGGCACAGTGGAGAAGGAAAGGCTTTTATCTGTGTGATCATATCATGAATGTTTGCATGCCAACCATTTATTTGATCTACTGTAATCCTATCAAGAGAAATGTGTCTCTTTTGATCCTCCAATAGCCTTCCCCTAACCCTAAAATACTAAAAGGCATTTCACCGCAGGAGAACAAAAAGAAAAACATTGAAGTTCCTTGACCAGGCCACTTTGAAGAGATTATGAGCTAAAAAAGTATTAGATAGTTTTTCAAAAATTAAACTTCAGCTACATTTTTCAGAGCACCACAACTTTAAAACTGTTCTACTTGGGTCCGTATACTGAAAACATCACATTTATCAAGCATTTCTCTTAATTTTTTTCACTAAACTTCCCCCCAAAAAGCCATGTACCCAGGGTGAGATGCCACGTGTGGAACTGCAGCATAATTGATGTCTTTTTGGAGAAGTTGGGAGTGGAGGATCTTAAAAATGAGTTGATCTTGGAGAGCTAGTGAGTGCTGCAGCTTCACAACTGCTCTCCCTGTGAAAACATGGCCTTCGCAATGCTCCCTCACGATTGGCCTGCTTTTAACTTTTTTCCACAGAGTTTGTCAAGGACTTTTCTTTAATACTTTGGCCCAATATGAGGAACTTGCTTATCTGAGCAGTTTCCATATCTCCTATGCTCAAGAAATATTGTCTTTAGATAAAATGAATACCAAAGTTATGCCACTTTTGTTTCAAAGTAAAAATACAAGGGGTGTGTAATCCAGCACAGAGACGTACATTTATTGAACAATATCTTTGCCAATACATCACCAGCCTTTTTTGACTAACGTTAAGTTATTCCCTGTCTTTTCAGCAATGATTTGGGAATTTTGCACATTGATAATAGCAAAATATTGAATTATTTGGAGCCAAAATGGCAACATTGTATAGCGATCCATGTACATACAATTGTCTATTGGTAAAATATTTATTTAGTTGAACGGTGCTTTTGGCACATTGACACTGAAACAAAGGAGCCTCAAGCTGCAGAATCTTTACTAGCGCGATCATTCAAAACCAAAAAGGGATTAGTGTACCATAGGGCTTTGCCTACAAGTTACATAGACTTGCTGTAAAGGCAATAGCCTTACTCAATAGTTATGTCACGTTACATTGTACATACCACAGAATACAAAAACACAGGGTACAATTTTCAAATAATTATACTATAGCAGTGCCATTGTAAAGAAGTGGGATGAGGAAGAGGTTAAGTCCTCCTCACTTGTAGTCTGAGTTCTCTCAGGAAAACGTACTGTATCAAGTGCTATTACACTGTCTACTATTAAACTTTTTTGAGACTTCTCAATATGGAAGGTGTATATTTTATGTAGAAACTTACATATCACTTTTCCATCTGTCTAAATAGCCAAGTTCTCTGTACCTTTTAATGTTCTGGAAATTTTGTCTGAAGTTGACAAGTGGGTAGGTATTCAAGAGTTAATTTTTCAGAAAAGATTTCCTATCACTGTGTAATAGAACAAGCCAGTAAATGGTGCTCTGTGTGTATGCAAAGGTAACTGAATTTCTCATCCTGAAACCCATGAGTAGAACCATATACACAGCCTATATATACACAGACTATGGATGCCATAACGTCTCCAATTCCTGGCTTCCTTAAAGAAGGGAAATTCAGTGTGTCTGCTGTGGACTGGGCTTCCCATTGCCATTCAGGGAGCCGGAAGAATTTTGTAATTTTGCCTTCAGTTAACAAGTTGTGAGCCACTGGCTTCATTCATAGCATTGTTGTCCTCACCTAGAAGCCAAAGTAGCAATGGTAGAAAGAACAAGGAACAGCTGCAGCCTCTTCCAAATTCTGATGTTACTTTGAGAATCTATATGAATTTCAAGTTACAGCTGTTTGAATATTAGCTAGTACATGTGTTCATTCCCAATGTAACAAGTAAAGACTCTCCCTGGTGGGGTGTCACAGGTCTGAGGAAATACTAAGGGTAAAAGCGGGAAATCCAATTACTATTTTTATTCTTGGAGCAAAATAGCTACCTTATACCATTACAAGTATAAGATCTTACAAGAGGGCATTGGAGGACATCAGGAACTTAGTAAAGAAATGAAACTAAATTCCTTGTAAAAGGGCAGGGGACGGGGTTCAAAATACCGTTGAGAATATCGAAAGTGAGGATACTTATTAGGCCACTGGAGCTGGTGAGCCTTGCAGGGGCGAAAGGGCAATGTGGAGGACACACTTCTCACAACAAATGTGGCATTTGTACTTTGCAACTCCATCACTCTGCAACCCCAAATAACAACAGACAAGCTCATGCCAGCTAATGTCCAAAAAAATTAAAAATCATTAGTTTCAAGAAAACAACTGAACATGGGGAAAGACACAGATGGTTGTTATCAGGTCTTCCAAAGGGTGTTTCCTCCAGCTCTGAGATGTTTTATTTTTCTGCCACTAACCCATTTGCACTGCAATAGGTAAGAAGCAGCTGCAGTTTTCTTGATTAAATCCCTGGTTTGGAAACCTTTATAATGCTGCTGTAAAAATTTACTTCAGGCTCTGACTTACACAAAGTGTAGCATACAGCACATTTTAAAACAAACTTTGAGAACATTGTCTTGGATGTTTCCTTCGTACCTTTCTACACACACTACTTGTTTGAGCTACAGAACTCACATTTCCATTTCAAACTGAAATTCATCATGTGAAGCATCCATAATGTAATCAAACCACATTTGACGTTTTGGATTGTTTTCTGAAGAATCGAAGAAATCCCCCACTGCCCTTGTACAGGGCCCTGAGCTCTCCCCTGACACTCTGTTATCCTCGGTCCTGAGTGTTCTCATGCATGCTGTCTCAGCACTCACACACGCAGTCCCCTACTGCTGCCCTGCATCCAGCTCTGAGCTCTTCCCCAGATAGATAGGCTGAAAAGCACCATCCTCACCAGGGGCCCAGCAGTTCTGGGAACCCAAACTGCATTCTGTGTGTCTGCTTCTCCAGGAAGAACCAAATACCCAGATCCAATCCTCCCACGTGCCTGTGACTGGGGATTCCTGGTTAGGGTGACCAGATGTCCCAATTTTATAGGGACAGTCCCTATTTTGGGGTCTTTTTCTTATATAGGCTCCTATTACCCCACACCCCCTGTCCTGATTTTTCACACTTGCTGTCTGGTCACCCTATTCCTGGTGCTACTTGCTTTGCTTCTCCCAAGGATTGGGAGTGCCCAGGGACACCAAGACTACAAAATGTAGCACATGGAATTGCAGTGCCTTTCAAATTTGGCCACGGAAGGGTCTGGACTGCTCCCTCATTGTGCCCCTGCCTAGCAGCGGGTCCTCTAGGCCCACGCACCACCAGAAAGCTCCGGGGCATGACTGTGCCAGTAGTCCTCCCAGAGCTGTGCTACACAAGCTGCAGGGCTTGACTCTGCAAGGTGCTCAGCACACTGGCCCCAATTCAGCAACTCACTTAAGCATGTGCTTAACCTTCAGAAGCATAGAAGTCCAGGGGAACTACTTATGTCCTCAAAGTGAAGAATGTGCTTAAGTACTCTGCTGGCTGAGGACCAGAGTGCTCAGCACCTTGCAGGATCAAACCCACAGTGCATGGACTCCCTGCAGCCTGTTCTCCCGTCCCGTCCCTATCGCACTGGAAGTGCAATAGTTCTGCTGTGCTGGGTACCCTCTGCTTCCCTGCAGAAAGGTGAAGGCTTTGGGCTTTAGTTTTCTTTTGAATGTTCACAAGACTGAGGTTTTATCAAAGGTACCTGTGTTATTCGCCAGGAGCAAATACTCAGCAACCTGCAAAATGTCAAGTATGTGGGGAATACTATGAGAGTGGATGGGCTTTTGCCACCATAACAATAGATGAGAGGTGCATAGGGAGTGGGGCTGAATTGACATTTATCTTGTACCAGCCCTAACGAGATGAGCTGGTGTCCAGTTGTCAAGGCTGTATCCCCACTTTGAACTTTAGGGTACAAGAGTGGGGGCCTGCATGAGGACTCCTAAGCTTATCTACCAGCTTAGCTTTGGTCCGCTGCCACCATCACAAGAACTCCCTCCCTGGGTAGCCTTGAGAAACCTTTCACCAATTCCCTGGTGAACACAGATCCAAACCCCCTTGGATCTTAAAACAAGGAGAAATTAACCATCCCCCCTCCTTCCTCCCACCCTCCTTTCACCAACTCCTGGTGAATACAGATCCAAACCCCCTTGGATCTTAAAACAAGGAGAAATCAATCTGGTTCTTAAAAAAGAAGGCTTTTAATTAAAGAAAAAGGTAAAAATCATCTCTGTAAAATCAGGATGGAAAATAACTTTACAGGGTAATCAAACTTAAAGAGCTCAGAGGACCCCCCCCTCTGTCTTAGGTTCAAAGTACAGCAAAACAAAGATAAACACTCTGGTAAAAGGTACATTTACAAGTTGAGAAAACAAAGTAAATCTAAGACACCTTGCCTGTCTTTTTACTTACAAGTTTGAAATAGGAGAGACTTGTTTAGAAAGATGGGGAGAACCTGGATTGATGTCTGGTCCCTCTCAGTCCCAAGAGCGAACCACCCCTTAAAACAAAGAGCACACACACAAGCCTTTCCCCCTCCCCCCAAGATTTGAAAGTATCTTGCCCCCTTATTGGTCCTTTGGGTCAGATGTCAGCCAGGTTACCCGAGCCTCTTAACCCTTTACAGGTAAAAGGATTTGGAGTCTCTGTACACAGAGAGCTGTTACCCTTCCCTTTATAGTTATGACACCAGTTATGGAACTGCAGCAGACTGTGTTTTCTGTCTTATCATCCATCATCTTCTGGTACAAAAATAAGGAAACATGATTTTGACTAAATGACCCTAAAAACCACACCAAGGGAAAACACAGGACTGAAACAGCCTTTGGCCTCCTGGCACACTACAAACTTCTCTCATGTGCTGCACTTAATATCCAATCAACTTTTGTCTTCTCTTCTGCTATAGACAGTGGAGCTTAAGTTCATTTAAGATTATTTTAATTTATTTCTAATAATGTGTTCTGGGTTTTAATATTTAGTTTTGTTACAAATTTATTTAATGTTTCTAATTTTTCCATTAAAGGCCATTGGCATTTTGGGTGCAGAGGGAATGAAGGATCAGGCAGTCACTTAATAAACAGTTATCTGGTAAAAACACTTTTGTTTCAAGGTTCTTTAGAGAAGGAACTGAGGAAGACTGTCAGAACATTATTCTAGAAACACATGCCAGTCCTATAGACAGAGCTTGGTTGGGCAACCTCCTGTCCCACACGGAGCACTTCTTTATTATTATTTGTCCTACCCTGTAGCACTAAAAGCCCCAAAACAGATCACAGACCATAGTACTAAGCACTATATCAACACATAGTGAAAGATAGTTTGTGCCCCAAGAAGCTTACACAGAAGGCCTGGTTTACATCTAAAACTTAGGCTGACCTAACTATATTGCTCAGGGCTGTGAAAAATTTCATGTGTGGTGCATATATCAACTCTCTCTCTCCGAATTTTTCATTTCAGTGTCTAAGGGACATAAGGCTTGAGAACAAAACTTAACTGTTTTGTGTATAGCAGCAGAAGCCTATCATAACCATAGCATTTTACTAAGGAGTACAGCTCCTTGATTTTTTTCCTGACCGGTTACAGCACAAAATTCTTACCTGCCTTCGCAAAATTCACAGTGAAAAGGATGAGCATCAGAGTGGCTCAATTTGATGTGCATTTTCAAACCTGCCACTGAGTTCATCATTTCATACAATTAATATTTTACTCGATTAACTGAAAAGAAAAACATTCTTATTTCTAGTTGCAGTGGTTCGATAGGAAAGGCAGATACGCAAAAAATACATGAACAGAAAAATATTCCATAAGTGCTCACAACCCAGGAAAAATGACATCACAGTCTCTAAATAGCCCACTAAAATCCCTAAATATTTAGGGGCAAATTTTGCACATCAGTTACACACTCGCAAATCCAACAAAAATCTTTTCTTAGGCAAGTGAGGTAAAGTACTCCTGGGGGAATTCTGCACCACTGCGCAAGCACAGAATTAATGACCCCCACAGATTTTTTCCCCCCTGCAG
Organism: Terrapene triunguis; assembly: GCF_002925995.2. Taxonomy (NCBI): domain Eukaryota; kingdom Metazoa; phylum Chordata; order Testudines; family Emydidae; genus Terrapene; species Terrapene triunguis. The sequence goes on from NW_020664382.1 coordinate 1,818,772, forward strand.
AATAATTGTTTCTGACAGGGAGGTGAAGGGAAGCCGCAAGAGGGGTCACACACCTCTCCTGGGCAGCAGTCCTGAGTGAGTGCGTCGGTTTAGGTGTCGTGAGCAGCCGGGGGAGATATAAATCACTCCCTCTGTTGGGGGGGACGGGGTAGGCGGGGCTGGGTGTGCGTGCGAGACTCTGTCCCTTTTGCTTGCTATCATCAGGGCTGGCCCACAACATTTTGGCACCAGAGGCGAGGAGCTCAAAGGACGCCCCAATCCCCCTTGCTTGGGCCAAAACTTTGTAAGGTCTCAATTCTTCCTGTTCTACTCCTCTCATGGTACTGCTCTGCTACCTACCCCAATAAAGGAGAACTAACAACTTAAAATGCCTTGTTCAAAAATTTTTAAGTAACACTTAACTTTCAAATGCCTGAACTGCAAATGTAACTTTTCTTGTCTGCATAGTAAACACTGGCATTTTATCTGTTTGAATAATTAAAGTGATGCTTTCCGTGCCTTCTTGGTTGCAAAGCTTTGAACTGCTTCCTGCCGAAGGTCCACAGTCTGGGCCAGCTCATGCTCTACTGAGATGGTTGCAAGGCCGACCAGCCTCTCCTGTGTCATTGTGGAGCGTAGATATGTTTATATTAACTTCTGCTTGGAGAAGCTGCGTTCTCCACTGGCAGCTGTTACAGAAAGTGTTAGAAATATACACAGAGCAACAAAAGCATTTGGAAAGAGAGTGGTCATCTTATTTGTGCACATATATTCCAGAACAGCCTTTGGAGTTGATCCTGCTGAAATGTATCTTGAAAGGGCTTTCAGTTCATCACCTAAATCACTAGCATCAATATTGCGCATGTCATCATGTGTCAACACTGTCTCTAGTGCCCTGCATTGCTGGTGTAGGTCTTCTTCAGGTATAGTGAGGAGTTTTGGAATATCATACAACATCCCAAATATACTGCTGTGTTCCTTGAGCTGCATGAAACCTTCTTCAACTGACTGTATTGCACAATCTAGCACCTGGTTAAAGAATTCAACTTTGAATTGTTGTTTGGGGTCTCTTATGGGATTATCCCGTCTTCTTCTTCGGTGACTCTTGTATTCTTGAATAGGTGGGAAAATAACTTCAGTGTGAAGTTCCTCTGCCAACTTCTGTGCACTCTTCAGAACGTTTTGAAATCCCTCATCTGACTGGTAAGACAGTAAGTATGACTTTGCTTTGTCCAGTTGTTCCATTGCTCCAGATATATCAAGGTCAACACCTTGGAGTCTCTTGCTTACAACATTTATTTCAAACAATATGTCATGCCACAATACTAAGCCACACAGAAATTTGAAGTTATGTATGTTTCTGGTGATTCCATTTCCCTCTGCCACTGTTCTCCCACGAACAGTTCCTGTCATAGCATTATCTTCCATAATGGCAACTATGGCATCATCTATCTTCCCAATTTGGTGTTTGATAGGCTTTATCGCCTCCACTCGACTTTCCCATCAGTGGTTTCAGTGTCAGAGAGGATGTTCCCAGATGTTGCTTCAAAATTTGCCATTGATGAGTTGATGCAGAGAAAAATACAGAGATGCTTTGAATTACATTAAAAAATTCAGCAGCCTCACTAGAAGCTGATGCTGCATCACTGACCACCAAGTTCAATGAATGAGAACTGCATGGGACAAAAAAAGCTCGAGGGTTTAATTCTCGGATCCGTGTCTGCACTCCTCTGTTCTTTCCTCTCATGTTGGCACCATTATCGTAGCTCTGACCTCTCATGTCAGCTATCACAATTCCAGTATCTTCCAGCTTTTTAAGAAGCACATTTGTCATACCAGCTCCTGTAGTATCATCAATGTCAATAAATTCTAGAAAATGCTCTCTGACAGTCACCATTGCAGGGACATTTTCACTAGGTTCTATTGTTGTTACAAAACGCACCATTCAAGTCATTTGTTCCGTATGGCTGATGTCAGGTGTGCAGTCCAGAATAACAGAGTAATAGCTTGCTGACTTCAGATCTGCCACAATCTTCTGTTTGAACTGTATGATCTCATTTTGAATTGTTTTTCCAAGGTAGTGGTGGGTGTACATTTCTTGGGTGGTGACTCTTCTTAGATGCTCCTGGAGTACAGCATCAAACTCAGCCATCAGCTCCACAATTTTAAGGAAGTTTCCATTGTTTGGCACATACAGCTGACTCCATGTGTCAGTATATAATGCCTGCATCTGTAACTTTCACTCTATGCATCTGAAGAAGTGAGGTTTTTACCCACGAAAGCTTATGCCCAAATAAATCTGTTAGTCTTTAAGGTGCCACCAGACTCCTTGTTGTTTTTTTAGCTGATCTGAAGTGCCATGCAGTGCTAGGTTTTGGGTAGCAAGCATTCTCACAATGGCAATGAGCCTTTTCAGAACATTTTGCCAGTAAAGAGACTCTGACGCAATCTTCTCTTGATGCTGATCATCTATGGTGGCCTTTAACCTTAGTCTCATCTCAAGCTCTTTCCACCTATGGAATGCTCTCTGGTGATTTGCTGCCTTCTCATGGCAGGCCAGATTTCTAGCCAGATTTTTCCTGTCCTTTGTTCCTGTAGAACCCAATGTGGCTGGAACATTAGACTGGAAGAGTTTGCAACAAAAACAGTATGCAGCATTCTGGGTTTTTGAGTACATAAGCCATGGCCTCTCCACTTTATCACCACTGGGGATTTCACGCCAGTAATGTGTTGGATGGAAACTTCTATTTTCATTGTCTTTGGGGGACATGAAGTTTTTCACTTGCTGTGGCCCATGCAGTACAAGGAAGTCCCTCAGGCTACTGCTCAAGTGGGTCCACAGTCCTGGATCATCTAGACCAGGGGTCTCCAAACTGCGGCCCGCGGGCCAGATCCGGCCCGAGGCTTCCATTTGTCCGGCCCTCCAACAAACAGGGTAGAAGCGAACAGCTGAGTAGGCACGCAGAGCAGGCAGGGGGAGGGGCCGCCGGCAGCAGCTCACGCGGGGCGGCAGCACAGCTGAGCTGTGCAGAGAGGTGAGTGCCCCCGGGAGCCAGTGTCCCCCCAAAAAGGGGAGCCAACTTAGGGGAGAGTTGCTGCTGCAGTCGAGCAGGTACAGGGAGAAGCAAACAGGGAGGCTGCAGCTGAATAGGCACGGGGAGGGTGGTAGAACTAGGGGGGCCCCTGCCTTACCTGCAGCCAGCCCCTGCTGCACCCCCTGCCCGGCCTCCAGCCCC